>NW_006242111.1:0-1056 GCF_000226075.1 Solanum tuberosum
ATTTTTTTATATTCTTTCCAAAAAAATGGCTATTTCTGATTCTTAACTTCTTTCTAGTTATTTCGATTGGGTAGTTGTTTCCAAACAACTTCTCTTCTATCATAATCTAAGGATAAGCTCTGCGTACACACTACCTTGTGGGATTATATATGAGAAAAGCTTCTAATTCTACTATATGTTTCTTGTGTGTATTCTAGTTATTAACTCATTGTTGTTTCTGGTGCTTATGTGATTGGCTCTTTTTAGGGCATTGGCATGCGTAACTTAGATAACACATGCTTTTTGAATGTGGTGGTGCAATCATTAATGTACACCGTGGTTTTGCTTTAACTCCTTGCATCGATTGATCATGTACATCTATGTCAAAGTACAGATCAACTTAGAATATTTCTTTTGTTTTGATACATTTTCAGTGGCTTTTTATTTAAGCTTATCATCATATCTTGTTGCAGCTTACGCGAACGGATATTGTGTCGTGTGCATTATCCAAGAGCTTATTGTCTTTTCGATGTTTTATGGTTCAGAGTAGTTAGAATCAATAGAAAGTGTTAGTACACTTGAGAAGCACTTAAATAGGCTACATGTCGAAAAACGGGTGGGGGCAAATGACCCGGGCGTGTCCCTGGCGCGCTACACCTACCCCTATGTTACTGGGGCTCATTTCTAGCGCACAGCAGGCGTGCCGTCCTGGGCTCCCTGGCACAGATGGGGTGCGCCGCTCCAGACCCTTCCCAGATGAATCTGACGAATTTTTCTTCTCGATTTCAGACCTTAATTCGATTAAATCCAATTCCTTTTCTCATATATCTTCTTAGATTCAGATACCCAAAACATCTACACTAGAATCTAACTCACAGGAACTCTTAACATTGCTAAAACATAACAAGAAAAACCCATCAATCCCATATAGGTTCAAGAATGAAAACAATTAAAGAACACAACTCAAGATTATTAAATTCTCAATTTTTTGGGATGAAAATCACGCTGAACTAAACAAGTTTGGTGCATAGGTGATCTAAACCAACACTATGTGATCTCACATACCTCATAGTATTG
>NW_006242112.1:0-1056 GCF_000226075.1 Solanum tuberosum
AATAAAAGCAAATCACATAAGCTTTAAATCAATGTGGAGCAGTTTAATGACCTCAAATAGTGAACGACTAAAGCAAAATTTGAATGAAAGGATAATTTCAGCAATAAACAAGAGAAGAAAAACACATCTGAGACTTCTCAAAAATTAGAACAGTTAAACCATAACTAGCTAATGACCACCTAATCTTGAAAGGGAACCAGAACTCATTCACACCCAAATTATGCTTAAAAGTGGGTATCATAAGAACAAATATCAGTACGCTAGGCAGTGGGAAACTAAACATCAAACAACAAATAGGGAATGGAAGAATGAGGCAACCAAACACCATCAAATAAAAAATGACTTCGATTCAAACATTAAAATCATTTTTCAGCATGCTTCAATGTAAAGAGAAATGAATAAAACTGTGCAAATAAAATCTAATAAGAATAGCATCAAAAGAAAAGGAAAACGGAGCAGACCAACACAAAATGGACGTTTGAGCAACTCGAAATGAATAGCTCGTCTCCCTCACTTCAAACAAATCGAAACTAACACAAGTAGCCAGACATGAAGACTAACAAAGAATGAACAACCAACACGACACACAGTCAACATTATGAGAAATACATTGGCATAAAGAGACATTAGGAAGGGGAAAAGGAACTCGGGACAGACAGAAATCATCAAACTTTCAAAGGGAATGAAAACCAAACAACCACATTCGAGTAGCCAAACGAGTTCCACCACTGATTCGTAATCAACCCTAAATCGAAACGATATGAAGATCTCGACACTAAAAAAAAAGAAAAAACTCTCAATGACCAAGAAGTAGACAACCACTACATAAAAATAAAATAAGAGGGAGGAGCTAAAATAAGCTTTACCTTTCTAAGTGCAGCGAATCGAGACAACGAGCAAGAAGAATGAGCTATTCCACCACCACTGATAAACTTTGGATAACGACGATGAATAGAATAGGAACAAACGGGAGCAGAAATTTGATTCCCAATCTTTAGAACATCACAACCTATTTCCTAAATATCTGTAGCTAATTGTGTATAGCTAGTAGTTCAC
>NW_006242113.1:0-1056 GCF_000226075.1 Solanum tuberosum
AAAAATAATTTTTAATATTTTTTTGGGAGGGGGTGGGAATAGGTGTAAGGGTGGGGTAAAGAAATTGAATTTAAAAAAAGCTTTAAAATTATTGTTTTTTTTTGGGGGGGAGGCACGTGGTTGGGGGCTGGTTTGAGGGTAGGGACAAAATGAAATTGATTTTTTCAACAAAAAAGTAATTGTAATTTGAAGTTGGAAGAAAGTTTTTGGAAAATGTTTTCCTTAAGTTTTGAAGGGAAGTCATTTTCCTTAAATTTGAGGAAAATAAGTTGATTTGGAAAACATTTTCCAAAACATTTAACCCAACCAAACATGAGAAAATTGGAAAATACCAAACACACCCTTAGAGTCAATAAATATATACATTAACAAAGAGTGCTAAAGTTTTTACTAATTGTCATTAGACCCGATGTCGCTATAGGCTTTTGAAACACTAATGAAGAGTGCTAATTGACGCTAAAAATACATATTTAGCAGTAATTAAGCTACTGTTGTTAATTAAATGCCGCTAAATATCATTTTTGGTGTTGTGATAGCAGAAAACATTAAGTCTATAACCATAAGATGAAGAAAGGCAAGCTTAGATCTTACTGATCCAAAATTTCGTTAGGTAGAATATGGAAAGAGTAGAGTTGTTGGAGAGTAAGCAAAAGAGTGCTTGGTGAAACAACTGTTATGTTTTTAACCTCTTGACTATAAATTATGTCTCAAGTGCTCTTAGGGTGTGTTTGGTACGAAGGAAAATATTTTCCGGTTGGGTTAAATGTTTTGGAAAATATTTTCCAAATCAACTCATTTTCCTCAAATTTAAGGAAAATGACTTCCCTTCAAAACTTAAGGAAACATTTTCAAAACTCTCTTCCAACTTCAAATTACAATTATTTTTTTGTTGAAAAAATCAATTTATTTTGTCCCTACCTTCAAAACTCCCCCCCTCCCCCTGAAAAAATAATAATTTTAAAGCTTGTTTTTAAATTCAATTTTTTTACCTCACCCTCACCCCTACCCCCACCCCCTTCTAAAAAAATATTAAAAATTGTTTTTAAAAGATATTTT
>NW_006242114.1:0-1056 GCF_000226075.1 Solanum tuberosum
GACATCGGAATCAAATTCTGACGATTCCATCAGCTCCTGAAGGGTAATTTTAGGCTAGTAGCTTGGTCGTCATGACTCCCGAGGTTTTCAGTGTGAGTCGGTGCCATTAGGCGTTTTAGCCTTTGAAATTTGGCTTAAGGTTGACTTTGGTCAACATTCTTGGAAAACGCGCTTGGATGAAAATTCCGTCAACGCGGTTAGCTCCGGAATGTTGATTTTGGTCTAGAACGACCTTTCGTTCGACTCCCGAGGCCTCCGGACTCATTCCAAGCCCTCGATGGATTTTGGTTAAAATGGCATTTGGGTGTGGGACCCACTTTTTGTCAAGATGACCTCGTATGGAAAATTCAATTGCGCCGTTAAGTCCGAAATGTCGATTTTAGTAGGGTAGCATATATGTTTTAATTTTATCATGTTCCGAACGAATTTTGAGCACCCCGTCGGAGACTTTGAAGAATTTAGCCAAATCTGAGATCTGGTACAACTCTTTAGCGACCAGTGTTTGGTCCTTTAACGACCAGTTATTGAGTTTTAGCGACTGGTTTCGCCCTTTTTAAAACCCTAACTTAGCTTTATTCCTCATTTTAAAAGTGCGATACCTTGAGCTATACAGGTCCGATATGGGCGATTCAAAAGGCAAAGTTGTGAGATTTTTCGAGGACAACTGATTGGTGAGCTTGGAATCTGATTTGGGGTCCCCTTTCGAGGTAAATTTCACAAAATACCTGCTGCCACAACCCTTTTTGTGAGCTTGATTTTGGAAAATTTTGAGACTTGTTTTCTCAGCCATTTTAGGAGCGATTTCAGTGATTTTTGAGGCTATCTTGTGTGGTTTTTCGAGGATAACGTCGTGGTGTTGTCACATTTCACTGTAGACCTCTAGTCTCTGGTAAATATACTAACTTAAGCTGCTGTCCCATTTCTAGTTTTTGAGAAAAAATGGATTTTGGTTGCATGTTGATATTGTGTGGTTTCCTATCCCCGAATTGTGTCCCATTTTGGAACACAAATTCGGGGAGTTGTTAAGAACCTACTTTTGGGGTAATTCCGGAATTT
>NW_006242115.1:0-1054 GCF_000226075.1 Solanum tuberosum
GGCTGTAACTACACAGTATTTGAAATGGTGGAGAAACAAAACTTTATTTCTAGCTGATGCATTCAGAGGATTGTCTCATGGACGAAGGAGTAAAAGGAAATCAAAATATCTTTCTAACAACGGAGTAGAAACTAATCGGGATGTTTGTGGTGTTCTTCCTGATCCACCGACTGAATGTCAAGTGGAGAATTACCCTGAAGTTCCTCCTGGTTTTTCTCCCAATTATTGTTGGAAAAATGACAAGAAGAATTACCCTGATGTTCCTCCTGGTTTTTCTTCTCGTTCGAAGCCGAAGCATATTGCAGAAGAAACAGTTCACACATCCATTGACTATGCACGTGACGGAAATGGGAGTAGCAGTGTAGTTCCCCCCAAGGGAAACATGGAAAATGACAAGGAGAATTCATCTATGGAGGTCTGTCAAACAGTGGCCTGCGACGTTGTGCCTCCTGGTTCAACAGAGAATCATGCTGACTCGGAATATGACAGAGATGAGAGTATCAGGAGTGCCGCCCGCGATCTTATTAACACATGTAATAATCTTTTAACGGCTATAGATATTCAGCTTGACGAGCTCAAGAGTTAAGTTGCTTCACACAGGAGATGCTACATTCAATATGGTACGATTTCAGTTTACTGCTTACACTCTCTGATAATATTCTTAAGAATAAAAGTTTATCACAAAACCGAGAAACATATTGAATTCTCATTTGTTATGTCAAATTTGCTAATAAATCAAGTTTGACTTTAACTCTAGCTATACTAAGGTCTAAACTTCTCTTGAGTGGCTTTATCAACCACTATTGTCTTACGAGCAGCCGATTCAATTGACAGTAAGAATTATTTTGCAAAAAGCCCATTGAGAAATGCTGATTTGACATCTATCTGATGCACTTTCCAGCCACGTTGTGCATAAGTAGTATTAATTAAGAAGCAATCTGATTGTGTCGAGCCTAGCAACTGGAGCAAAGGTGTCAAAATAATCCTTAACTACAACCTTTGTTTTATGCTTGTTGATTGAACCGTTTATAATTATGTAGAAGTATCATGTTAT
>NW_006242116.1:0-1053 GCF_000226075.1 Solanum tuberosum
GCTTCTTCAATATACTTCCCTCCTTTCCAAGCTTTTTCAACACCTATGATACTTTTTTTGGTACACCTTTCGATACTTGATTGTGTCTCCTTCTAATATAATATTCATGTACTCATTATACCCATAAATTCCATTTTGCTATCATTTTATTAATGTATTATATTCATTTAGAATTTATGTTATATCAATTTATGTGATACTTTTCTCTATAGTCTTAAACAGAAGCGATTCCATTGGAATATTACAACTGAAGGTTCCATAAAGGATCATTTTATGAAAAAATGTTCAATACAATACAGGGTATGCTATGTGAAGCAAGATCCTCTGAAGAGAAACGAAAAAATATCCCAAAATCTCTTTGGAAGAGCTGGAAGCCTCACTATGATACTGAGGATTTTAAGGCTAAATCTGCACAATATTCCAAAAATCAACTAAGTGAGAAATGTGGTGAAGGATCTGGTCCCTCTCGCCATACTGGAGGCTCCCGGACTCACCGAGAGCATGCAAGACAACTGGTACAATTATTTTCATTTTGTCAAGTTATAGTTATTTAAAGTTATTCCTTATGTAATAACTTTAATAGATGTGATTTCAATTTTAGGCGAATGTTCTTGGACTACCACCTTATCCGCATAGAACTTTTGAAGAAGACACATACCAAGGAAAAAATGAGTTTGTGGATCTGAAGTCTAAGAGAACATATGTAAGTAATGCCAAACATTACTGATTATCTTTCTTAATTTTTGTTGATGATTCGCTTAATCTTCATCCATCATGTTTATCCCAAACATTAAACACATGGTCATAAAATTAGAGATTAACAAAGAGGGAACTTAATGTCGTAGTGGTGCAGTTGATGGCTCTGTATAACTTTCCAGTGTGAAAGAACTCTTTAACAGCTACAAACATCATTGTGGATTACTGGCCCTACTTTATCAATGCAACCGAGACTATCTATAATCTCTTGGTCGGTAACTTCAGCACATAGAGTAGTTTGTTTTGTTAGAGGAAGTGTAGGTCCCCTTCTCATAATTGATTTGTCTACTGCTTGTA
>NW_006242117.1:0-619 GCF_000226075.1 Solanum tuberosum
TTGGTGTATTTAGTTGTTGGAATTAAGTCAAAACTAACTAGGTAAAGTTAAAAAGTTGTTATGTTGTTTAAAAAAGTTAAAATAAATAATGTGGTTTAGTTAGTGAATTTAGTTGTTGGAATTAAGTCAAAACTAATGTAGTTAAAGTTAAAAAGTTAAGTTTGTTTAAATAAGTTAAAGTAAATATTGTGGTTTAGTTGGTGGATTTAGTTGTTGGAATTAAGTCAAAACTAAACTAGTTAAAGTTGCTCAGTTGTTTAAATAAGTTAAAAAGTTGTTAAGTTGTTTAAATAAGTTAAAATAAATATTGTGGTTTAGTTAGTGAGTTTAGTTGTTGGAATTAAGTCAAAACTAATGTAGTTAAAGTTAAAAAGTTGTTAAGTTGTTTAAAGAAGTTAAAATAAATATTGTGAGTTAGTTAGTGAATTTAGTTGTTGGAATTAAATCAAAACTAAACTAGTTAAAGTGAAAAAGTTGTTAAGTTGTTTAAATAAGTTAAAATAAATATTGTGGTTTAGTTGGTGGATTTAGTTGTTCGAATTAAGTCAAAACTAAACTAGTTAAAGTTAAAAAGTTGTTAAGTTGTTTAAATAAGTTAAAATAAATAACGTGGTTTAGT
>NW_006242117.1:644-1053 GCF_000226075.1 Solanum tuberosum
ATATTGTCGTTTAGTTAGTGGATTTAGTTGTTGGAATTAAGTCAAAACTAAACTAGTTAATTTTAAAAAGTTGTTAAGTTGTTTAAATAAGTTAAAATAAATGTCATGGGTTAGTTAGTGAATTTAGTTGTCGGAATTAAGTCAAAACTAATGTAGTTAAAGTTAAAAAGTTGTTAAGTTGTTTAAAGAAGTTAAAATAAATATTGTGGGTTAGTTAGTGAATTTAGTTGTTGGAATTAAGTCAAAACTAATGTAGTTAAAGTTAAAAAGTTGTTAAGTTGTTTAAAGAAGTTAAAATAAATATTGTGGGTTAGTTAGTGAATTTAGTTGTTGGAATTAAGTCAAAACTAATGTAGTTAAAGTTAAAAAGTTGTTAAGTTGTTTAAAGAAGTTAAAATAAATATTGTGG
>NW_006242118.1:0-1053 GCF_000226075.1 Solanum tuberosum
AAACTCTAAGGTTCAGTAGCTACAATATCTTCATCACTAACAACTCCAACTGTTAACTCGCCTCCTAAAGTGTTAAACCTTTCTTGGAGCAGGCAAATCTTGAAAACTTTGCAAGAGACTCAAGTATAATACTGCATTAACGATTAAAGGGTGTAGCAAAAATTGAATCTTTTTTTCTTCTTGGCTGTCAAGATTTTACAAATAAAAAGGGAGGGATTTTTGGGGAGATACATACAGGTGACGATTCAATTTTCAATTGTCTTGACAGAACTTTTAGGGGAAAATTATAAAAGAAATCAAATAAGGAAAGAAGTTAAATTAACGAGAGAATGCAAGAGAGCTCAGGTGCTTTTGTGACAAAATTAGAAATTTTATTAAAAGTATAGTTTGATTTAGGATATTTCCATTAGAGGTGGATCGAGTTTAAATTACATGGAACTTCACGATAGACGTCTCTGTCTGTTTCAATAAAGAGATAGAATCATTTATATGTATAACAAGAAAACTATAGAATCTTTGCAGCATGATGACTTTCGCAGTCACTTTCACTGCATTTCCTAGTTATACACCTGATGCAATCTTCCTACCCTACTCAATACATCTATCAAGCAAGCGTAGTGATGATCACTCATACGAGAAAAGTATATATATGTGCTTCATCAACTAGTCCAACGTGACTACAAGCTTTCAAAAGCCTAAAAAAAGTAATTCCATCAAGCCTGACATTAGCCTTCTCCATTTGCTCAAAAAACCACAAGTGCCTGCCCGTATGCGTAACGCTAATATCATACTACTCCAAGCAACCACATTAGTGAGAAACATAAGATGAGCTTTCACCCAGAACACCCGCAAGCCTTGATTAATCCACCCCTGAATTGTGATCTGGATCAATATCATTCCTTGTCGAATACCCATGAATCTGTTCGATCAAATACACATCCGTCATAGCAAAACAAACACGAACAAAGTTACCAGATGCTTTCGTTGTCCATAAGATCAGATCAATTTCAGTTACTCACTTCGGCGGCTAAAGAATTCTCCAGGAGAGCAACA
>NW_006242119.1:0-1053 GCF_000226075.1 Solanum tuberosum
CCAAATACAAATACAAAAGGTAAAATTATTATGTAAACACTTACCTAAACTATTCTTTCCAGATGAAACAAAAAATTTACTTATATAATAGAATCAGATGCGAGTGAAAAAAGTTATGGAGGAATATTAAAATACAGGTATGATGGCAATACGATAGAACATCATTGCATGTATTATTCAGGAACTTTTAATAATACAGAAATAAAATGGGAAATAAATAGAAAAGAATTATATTCAGTATATAAGTGTTTATTATTATTTGAAACATATATTGTATATAACAAATTTCATTATAAGAACATATAATACACAAGTAAAATGGTGGCTAAACAAGAAAAAAAATACAAGATTCGGTAACAACAAAAGAAATAAGGAGATTGGTATTAAATATATTAAATTTCACATTTACAATTGAAGTAATAAAACTAATAAGAATGTTATTGCAGATTACTTATCAAGACAAAGCTACTCAGACTGAGAACGAAAATACAATGGAATAGATACTCAAAGCCATAACTACACTTTGTATAAAAGTGGACAGTATAGACAATGAGATACAAAAGCTATAGACTAATGAAGATAATCTGAAGTCTAAAGCTAGTCAGCAGCATGACTATAAAAATGCGGAGCTACTTCGATCGGAAGACGGAAAAAATCCAGAGCTAAATGGAGACGATGGGAAACTCCTTAAAACCCATAACATTTGTTTAAATACAGCTGTAGGTACAAGCAAACAAGTTAACGATAAACAACATAAAAATGCTAACTTAAACCAACTATTCGAAAAAGCATCTACCCAAAGGACACCTAGACATATGTCCCTAGAACCACAAACATCTACATACGCAAATAGTTTGCAAAACCAAAATGAGAAAAAGACATATAACTACATCACACGAACCTATATCGAAAATATACACAAAACCCTAACTTATTTAAACCTCAACCCCAGATCAACTACAAAAGAACCAAACCAAGATTAATTGACACAAAAGTTACAAGGCGAAACAACTTAAATGCAAGACCAAAAACTAACGCTAATTTAGTAAGAAC
>NW_006242120.1:0-1052 GCF_000226075.1 Solanum tuberosum
ATGGTAGACAAGGTGTTAATGAGACCCCGGATGTGGTAACCGGTACGTTGCAAATCTTTGATCTTGAAGTTTATACTTTGATTGATCCGGGTGCCACCCTTTCCTTTGTTACCCCCTTAGTTGCTAGAAATTTTCATGTCGAGTCGGAATTGTTACATGAGTCATATGAAGTATCTACTCCCATTGGTGTCTCTATTGATGCTAGAAAAGTGTATAGAAATTGTCCGGTGTGCATATTGAATAAGTTGTTGCCTTGCGATCTTGTTGAGTTGAACATGGTGGATTTTGGTGTTATTATTGGGATGGATTGGTTGCATGCATATTATGCTTCTATTGATTGTAGGACTCGTAAAGTCAAGTTCCGATTTCCTAATGAACCCGTCCTTGAGTGGGAGAGCCGGGATGTTGTGGTAAAGGGGAAATTCATTTCTTGCATTAAAGCCCACAGGTTGATTTCCAAAGTGTGCCTGTACCATATTGTGAGAGTCAATGATGTGGAGTCTAAAGTCCTCCTATTGAGTCAATTTCGGTTGTTAATGAGTTTCTAGATGTCTTCCCAGAAGACCTTCCCGGTGTCCCTCCCGAAAGGGAGATAGATCTTGGTATAGACCTCCTTCCCGATACTCAACCTATTTCTATCCCCCCTTACCGTATGGCCCCGGCGTAGTTGAAAGAGTTGAAAGAGCAATTAAAAGATTTGTTAGAGAAGGGGTTTATTAGACCTAGTCATTCTCCCTGGGGTGCTCCGGTTTTGTTTGTGAAGAAGAAAGATGGGTCTTTTAGAATGTGTATTGATTATCCACAACTTAATAGGGTCACCGTCAAGAATAGGTATCCTCTTCCAAGGATTGACGATTTATTTGACCAATTGCATGGGGCTAGTCACTTCTCTAAGATTGATCTTCGGTCAGGGTATCATCAAGTGAAGGTGAGGGAGTGTGATATTCTCAAGACGGCCTTTCGTACTAAGTATGGGCACTATGAGTTTGTGGTGATGTCTTTCGAGTTGACTAATTCTCTGGCTCTCTTTATGGATTTGATGAATAGGGTTT
>NW_006242121.1:0-1052 GCF_000226075.1 Solanum tuberosum
AAATATAAATACAAGAATACATACATAGAACCAAAAATAAATAAATCAGTAGCTAGACTCAAGCTAGAATCGATAAAATATTTTTCTTTTGTACTAGCCGCTTGCAAAACTCATCGGAATCTCGTTGTGGTAGCGAAGTTGTCGTTCCTCTGCTCGTTCCTGTCCCGATTCGCTGCCCGGAAAGAGGTAAAAATCTTTCTCACGTTCTGTTTTGTTTGATCTTTAGTTGTTGAGCTTTATATTTTCTCAATTATGTCTTGGTGTTTTCTTTATGATTGGAATTGAGTGGAATCTATAATGCTTAGCTGAATTTCTTTTAGTTGATTTTTTTACTGTTTGGTTGTTCTCCGAAGTATGAATGTATAGTATTTCGCTCCTTCTTTGGTCACTGTTAACCTTCCATGGTTTTATAAATGTTGAACTTTTCCGTCCATTCAGTTCATCATCTCGTTGTTCATCAGATTGTGTTCTTAAAGTCGGCTAAGCCTTGGCTTGGTATGGCTTTGCTTTGTTTTCCATTACTCCGATTCGAGTTTTTCTTTGGTTCAACCTAAGTTCATGAATTGTTGTTTAATATTATATTGTTTTGCAACCACTTGCTAATGTTCAACTTTGGATCAATTAGCTTAATTTTCTCTAGATATGATTTATGTCTTCCGTGTCTAGACTTTAAAGCTTATATACATGTGTTTCCCCTGTTAGTGTCAATCCATGAGTTGTTTAGTAACCAAGTGATTCTTTAATGCGAATTTGTTCATGTACTGATCTATATTCCAGCATATGATTTGTTCAAGTTTAAATCTGTTGGTTTGTAGCTAATTTCCTCCTTTGTTTGTATAAGTTTAATTTTTGCATGATTTATTAAAATTCTTTCCCTTTTATGCTTAAATTATTTGGGCAATGTGTTGACCACTCAAAAATAATTTTGGTTACTGCCTATATGTTTAAGTTTGCTGTTTTTTCTTATAAGTTAATTGGATTCAGAAGTCTAAAGTTGAATATGCTCTTAACTTTGCTAATTTAATTCCTTTTGTTCTGCTGCAAATGTCCTC
>NW_006242122.1:0-1052 GCF_000226075.1 Solanum tuberosum
ATCCTTCATTTAGCGACGAAGGAATGCCTCCTCCACCTGCTAAATGGAAGGGAAAGTGTGATTCGAATTTCACTGCAAAGTGTAACAACAAGCTCATTGGCGCAAGGTCCTACATAGACGACAAACATTCGCCAATAGATGATGATGGACATGGCACACACACCTCCAGCACAGCTGCAGGAAATTTTGTGAAAGGTGCCAATGTGTATGGGAACGCTAAAGGCACTGCGGTTGGGATTGCCCCTCTTGCTCACTTGGCCATTTATAAGGTCTGTCAAGAATTTGGTTGCGCCGATGCTGACATTTTAGCTGGCATGGATGAAGCTATTGATGATGGAGTAGATATCCTGTCCCTTTCCCTGGGTGGACCTAGCAGGTCATTCTATGATGATCCAATTGCACTCGGGGCATACAGTGCCGCAAAAAGAGGTATTCTTGTAAGTTGCTCTGCCAGTAATGATGGTCCATCCAATGGAATCATATCAAACGAAGCTCCGTGGATTCTGACAGTAGGTGCAAGCACTATTGACAGAGAACTTAAGGCCACCGTTATGCTCGGAAACCAAAAACTATTCGTGGGTGAATCAGCATTTAGTCCTAAGGTTCCCATTTTGGATTTTTTCCCTTTGATTGATCCTTCACTGAGTAAACTCAACTTTTATAGCCCTTATTGCGAACCAGGTACTCTGAATGATCCTAAAATTAAAGGCAAAATTGTTGTGTGCAAGCTTGGGAATGCTGGCAATGTTGAAAAAGGACAAGCTGTAAAGGATGCCGGAGGAGTTGGTATGATTCTTGTTAGTATCCCTGAGCTTGGTTTCACCAAGTTAGCCGATCCTCACGTCCTTCCAGCTCTGTTTATTACATTCAATGACGGAACGGAGATCCTTCAATACATGAACTCAACATCAGAACCAACTGCAAGAATTTTGTTCCATGGAACAATAATCGGAGATAAAGAAGCTCCGGTGGTTGCTGCATATTCTTCTCGCGGACCTAGCAAAGCTACTCCTGGTATCTTGAAGCCTGATATAATTGGTCCCGGTAATAAC
>NW_006242123.1:0-1051 GCF_000226075.1 Solanum tuberosum
ACCACATCTCAGTCACCTCTGCATTAATTTGCTTGATTTCTTTTAAGATTGTAGGCAGTGAGCAAAAAATATGCAAAAAAGCATTATACTGAGCAAGAATTGAGTCAATGGCAACTTCAGCTTCATATGCCAAATTGAGGGTACGTCTCTGAAGATCTTTAAGAATTTTATGTTCATGGTGCACCTTTGAGACATCTCTGAAAATGGATGATAGCTCCTTCTCTAAAACGGATGTAAGAGATGATAGCTCTTTCTCCAAATTCCCTAAAAGAGGTTTCATCAGGAAATCTAAATGAGATTTAGATTTCAACATCTCATTCAGTTTCCTTAAAAGAGAATCCAGAAAGCTCAATCCATCAAAGGTGGGGAACTGAGATGGAGTAAATTTTAAGGATTTGTAGTACGTCTCAACTTGTGCCTTCAGATCTTTAGTCTTCTCCAATATCTGTATCGAGCAAAGACTTATTTTGCTAGTGTCATCTTTGTTTATAGATCTAGGAAGAAGCTTTTGAATTACATATAGAACATCATCCGCTATAGCTCCAACCTTTAACAAGACCTCATTCAACCAGTTACCATTAATAACATGATTTGACACATCAGCATCAAGGAAAACCAACAAGAATTCTATTGCCACATCAATATTCCGAGCAGAGATATTATTAGGAAAGTTCTTGAGTTTTTTGTTACTGAGATACATCAACAGAGAGTGGAGAAGCTGTGAAAAATCTTTTGGTAATTTCCTGTCCTTGAAAGTTTTTGATTGAGTAAACTTTGACGCCTTTAGTTCACCATGAAAAATCTTCTTCATTTCCAGCTCCACAAACACAATCAATGATAATAGATACGGAGGTATATTAAAGATATCATTTTTATCACTAAATTCAATATCAGCAACATAATCTAATACGGCCAAACAAAATTGTCCCACAGTGTTAGCAATGAACTGAATTCGAGTCTCCAAACATTCCAGCTTCTCATAGTTGACGTTACCATTTATCTCTGTGGTATATATGTATCTCAAAAATCTCATTTTCTTTTGAACAATTTT
>NW_006242124.1:0-1051 GCF_000226075.1 Solanum tuberosum
GAACCAACCTCCATTTTCCAGCAAACGAAACCAAAAACCGGACCTCAAACCAGTGACCATTGATACTCATCCGCCTCACGCCGAGCAGCAAGCAACGACCAAAAAGAATTCCAACCAAAATAAACGGGTTCCTCCATAAGATTGCGCCACATGTCATTATTTGGTCTTACGTTAGAGTGAAGGGTAAATAAACACTAGTTTTTGGTACGGCAGAGTATCAAAGTTTCAAAAGTATGACAGAGGATATTTGTATACCATTTACAATAGTTCAGGGTATATTTGTCCTTTCACCAGTCAATTGAGTGACTATCTCAAAAGCCAATCCTGAACAAGCCAACAGACTCACAACATTTTGCCATGGCTGTGCTATGTTGTTAAGAGGGGAGATAGAGGAGGATGCATTCTTGGTGTTGTACATTCCCATCTTTTCAATCAAAGCTAAAATATGTTGCTTGAATGATGCTAAATCTTGTGAAATCATATTGAATATTTAACTGTATATTATATACCTTGCTAAGAAACAAATTTGATTTGTTTATGATCCTCCTTTGTTACTCGGAACCAACAAGAGGTAGTATATGAATATTCACATGTTGTTCATCGAACACGTTTTTTTGCCTGATTTAATTTATGTGAACAAGAAAGTTAAAAAGTTTGTTATTAATTATGAACTCTATTTGATATTATGTTATATATGACTAATACATAAAGAAATGTGATACTAGCAATGCAAGAAATTATAATGCATACACTAACGTGATTTAAAAGAAATACAATTGCTCATTAAAATCTTTTTTCGCATCCAATCTATTGTATTTAGCTATTTGTGTTTATTGTATTTAACTATTTGTGGAGAGGATTCTGTAAAGAATGTTTTAATAGGAATTATATATTGCATATCATTTAAATATTGCATAACAAATAATATCAACATAAGTAATACAATCATAACACATATTCAACAACAATAGTCAATTGATATTATTAATATAAATCATATTTCACATTACCGCATCCTAAGGGGCCGTTTAGTAACTGGTTAGAGTTATGT
>NW_006242125.1:0-1051 GCF_000226075.1 Solanum tuberosum
CAACCTCTTTTTCAATTCCTGAAAGCTTTTCTCACACTCTTCAGACCATTGAAATTTCACGGCCTTTTGAGTCAACTTTGTCAAAGGAGATGCAATAGACGAGAACCCCTCAACAAACGTTCTATAATAACCAGCTAAACCCAAGAAACTCCTAATTTCAGTTGGAGATGTGGGTCTAGGCCAATTTTGCACTGCCTCAATTTTTCGAGTATCAACTTTAATTCCATCACCGGACACAATGTGGCCTAGGAACGCCACAGACTCAAGCCAAAATTCACACTTAGGGAATTTGGCGTACAACTCCTTAGCTTTCAAAGTCTGAAGAACTATTCTGAGATGGTTACCATGATCTTCTTCGTTCCTTGAATAGACTAGTATGTCAATCAATAAAGACAATAACAAACATATCTAAATAAGGTTTGAAGACTCTATTCATCAAGTCCATGAAAGCTGCCGGTGCATTGGTCAAACCAAAGGACATGACCAAAAACTCATAGTGGCCATATCTAGTCCTGAATGCTGTCTTTGGAATATCACATTCCCTTACTCTTAATTGATGATATCCTGATCTGAGATCAATCTTTGAAAAGCAAGTGGCACCCTGAAGCTGATCGAAAAGATCATCAATCCTCGGAAGAGGGTACTTATTCTTAATGGTAACCTTATTCAACTGGCGATAATCTATACACATCCTAAGGGAACCATCTTTCTTTCTCACAAACAAGACCAGAGCACCCCAAGGTGATACACTCGATCGAATAAAACCCTTCTCTAGAAGATCTTTCAACTGCTCCTTCAACTCTTTCTCGAATAAAACCCTTCTCTAGAAGATCTTTCAACTCTTTCAACTCTGCTGGTGCCATTCTATAAGGCGGAATAGAGATAGGACGAGTATATGGAATGAGATCAATGCCAAAATCTATTTCTCTCTTAGGAGGAATTCCGGGTAGATCATCAGGAAAAACTTCTGGAAACTCTCTTACTATAGGAACTGACTGAAAATGAGGTATCTCCACACTAAAGTCATGAACTCGGACTAAGTGATAGATAC
>NW_006242126.1:0-1051 GCF_000226075.1 Solanum tuberosum
TAAGACTAGAAAAATAATGAAACTCCTTAGTTAATGTAGCTATAGTTTCATTAGCATCGAGATTATATTTCGTGTTTTTTGTAGTTTATATGAATATACCTTACAATTAATTCCTTGACTGACATGATAAAATCAACGGAAAAGGGTCAAAACTACCCCTGAACTATTTGAAAAGGTTCAAAAATACCCCTCATCCACCTATTGGGTTAAAAATACCCCTCAATCCATCTTTTTGGTCCACTATTACCTTTAAAACTAACCATCTTTTATTTTTAAATTTTTATTATTATTGGTTATGATGTGGCATCTTTCTATTGGATAAATTTAAATTCCAACCCACCAAATTTTTTCTACCCACCCGACCCATATCAACATTTTTTGACCCAAACTTAATTAAAAGATTCATCAAAAATAAAAAAAATTGATCATCCCTTCTCTCCCCCCTTAAACCTAATAACCTATTTTCTTATTGAGATTGTATATGCTGATAGGAAAAAAATAAGTTATTAGGTTTTTTTTTTTCACGCCCTATTTGAAAATTGTGACATTTATAACTTGTGAAACCACAAATTTATTCAATTTTCTGTGAGTTCCATCACAAACAACCCAAATACATACTGTTCGTTCACAAATCACACCCAAATTCTGATAAGAAAGTGAAGGCCTTCTGAACTGCAGACGATGTGGAGACGACTTAACTCGAAGAATCATGAAAGGCATACTCAAACAGAGTCATTTTTGTACGCCTTCTGTTGGAGCATGTACGCATTCTTCATTTCTTCCAAAACAGAGTCATTTTTGTACTGATGAAGACACTCACTTATTAGGTTCAAGGGGGAGAAAAAAGATGATCAAATCTTTTATTTTTGATGAATTTCTTAATTGGGTTTGGGTCAAAGAATGTGGATATGGGTCGGGTGGGTTGAAAAAAAAATTGGTGGGTTGGAATTTAAATTTATCCAATAGAAAAATGTCACGTAATAATTATTAATAATAAAAAATAAAAAATAAAAGATTGTTAGTTTTAAGGGTAATAGTGGACCAAAAAGGT
>NW_006242127.1:0-1050 GCF_000226075.1 Solanum tuberosum
CTGTAGAGAAAAACAACTCAAAGGCAAATCTGTTAGTGTTAAGTTTGGATGAATAATGCAAGATATCACATAGAAAGCAGGTAAACGCATAAAAGTTGCTTTGTCTGAGAACATGTTAACCCACGAATAATGGGGACTGACTTTTGAACAAGCAGGAATTTGCTCGTTTTTATGTTGAGTTTGGTGGCTCAGAAATGTTAAATTGCGTTGAGCTAAGGTCTTCTTGCTGCATCTTCTGGCATCTGTTGATGTGAATTCAATATTTCCTTGTAGAATGAAATAGGGGGGAAATGAAAATTTGAAAAAGATAGGGGCCGGGCCTTGAAAGGCTGCCTACGTATCTCCTAAGGAGAATTCAGGCCCTACGTAGTTCGAATACAAAAGAAATTTTCATTTTCATTCATTCATTTCTAGTGATTACAAGGAAAGTGGAAAACATGTAATAAAACTCCTTAAAGATAGATGGTGCCTTCAACGGAGCTTCTTCATCTGACTGCCGTATTAGCCACGGGGGGTAAACTCATATGCTTCGGGGGCGGTTTCTTCATTCTCTTCTTTCCACCGTCCCTTGTAAAGGAGGTTCTATAGACAATTTCCTACCTCAAGTTCCTCTTCAACAGATTCAGGTCCAGTGCCTTCAGGGCCACTGTTGGTGGCCTCTTGGTTGAAGAAAGGGTATTTTCTTTATAGTTTTTGAAGCCTCATGGTTATATCATTGTTGAAGGCATCATGTTCCTTCCGCATAGCGACCGTCTCCTCGTTCATGACAGCATATCTTGCCCATCTTAGCCGTTAACTCCGCGTCCAGTGCTGCACTTTTGGCTTGCGCAGCTGCGGTGGCTAATTCCACTTCTATTCCTCTTTCTCCCATCTCTCGAATCTCTTGTTTGAGGCGACACAATTTCATCCTTAGACTCTCTTCAGTCGTTTTCACTTCGATATTCTTGCTCTTTTCCATCTTAGCAGCAATTTCGCCTTTCCTAGGATGATAGAGTAACATTTTAGGATTTGATTGTAGGATTTTATTTCTGGCTGAGAAACTCAAGACTC
>NW_006242128.1:0-1050 GCF_000226075.1 Solanum tuberosum
CGATAAAATACAATACAACGTAAGAACCATCAAAACAAAGTTTATGCACCAATGATTTACAACTCGAATGTTAATTGGCAGCTGGAGTTGATCAGAAGGAGATAACTAGTCAATGAGTGTTGCTTCACACTAATTTATTAGGAAAGTACAGTGCAGCTTCCACCTTAAATAACGCAAAATTGAAGTTACTTCAAAACAGAAATAACTACGTTGACTTCAGGTATGAGCTCTTTATTGTATTCATAGTGACTTCACTGCCAAATTAAAAGAAAAACAAATGGGAACACAAAGAGTTGGGGGTAGCTATACTGTTATTATGGATCTTTTACAGAACCAGAAAGCATTGGTGGAAAACAAAGAAGCAGAAAGTCAAAGATAACATGAAGTTCATTTCATTTCAATAGTTGAAGGTGACTATCGAGTTGTGATAGACCAAACAGGCAATACTTATGCTGTTAAAAGCATAGGGCATGGAGAAAAATCAGGTGGAAGACCCCAAAAAGTTTTGTGCATCTCACTATCTTTTAGCTCCTCCAATTTATAACAAAAGAATTAAGTTGCCTTCTTAACTCTTGTTTGTTGAGTCTTGAATTTAATTAACACCTGTCAAAGTTGGTGCATCCATTTAAGTTTAAATAGTTTTAAAATAATTGGTAGTGTTTGGAATAAAAAAAATATTTACTTTTATTTTAAAGCTAAAATTAATATACGTACTCATACAATGCACGAATATTAATGAACATAACTTTAGACTCTTTATCTTTGTTTTATATTACACATGTTTTCTTACACATTAGTAATTTTGTTCGTGTTTTTGACTGTTTGAAAAAAACATTAGTTACTAAATTTTATTTTTACTTTTTATAAATTTTGGTATGATAAAGGATGTAAAATTTTGATGTATGCACATATAGTTTTTAATTCTGTAATTGAATAAATTACTTTTATAACTATTTGTTTTGGTAGCTCCAACACTCTTTTAGGTCCGTGTCAATAAGTTTGGTGTTTAAAGTCAAACTTTATAGACCTTATTTTTTTGGTTAATATATA
>NW_006242129.1:0-1050 GCF_000226075.1 Solanum tuberosum
TTTTTTTTTAATTCTCTTATGATGTGGTAATCTCATAGAATCTACCTCTGTTCCTCGTATGATTTGAATATTGTCTGTATCTTTTGTATTTCAATTAGTAAAGTCACGTCGGCAACCCCCCCTATTGAGTTAGTTTCCTTTTCAAAAGCTTCCATAGTCTCATCTCATTGGGTTTAGTGCTTGCTCATCTTCCTATTTTACTTGAATGTGGTTGAGTTTATTTTGAATATTATCAGTATGCCTTTTATCAAGTAGTTTCGAGTTGATCCTGTGTTTTAGTACTACTAGTTTTGAATCTCTTCAAGTAAATGATTGTTAAATCGGTTCTCATGCCTATTTGTGAAATATGGAACTTCGTCTTTCATCTTTAATAAATTTCAATGAGTTGAAAGCATGTAGAGCCGAAAGGTTACTGTCTTGGCAGTCCTTTCGTTCTGTCGAGCATGCCTTAATTCGTTTAGACGTTTGCCAGGATCATTCATTTACACAAAGATCAGTGTAGACTAGTCTGCTTGTTTTTAAGTGCATGCTTGTCTAGAGAATGTGCCAAAGTTTATGGTATTATAATGTTTTATTAGCTTCTGCCACCAATTTTTATCTATTTATTTAAAAGATAGAAATGTTAGGCTCCTAAAAATATGTATAATGAATTTTGTCCATCTGTCCCTCTACGGTTAAGTGGCAGTGACTTCATCATCTCTTTGTTTAATTTGATTGTAAATTAGTTCCCTTTATTCATTTATCACTCACTCTCTCTTTTTTTCTTTTTTTCTCGCATGAATCTTCGAGCGAGTCTATTGGACTTTTTCAACCTTTCTCGTGCATCTCATTTTTTGAGCCCAAGGAGGCTCAACCTTATTCTTGTCGAGTCAACCGGCCATTTGAAAATCGACGAACAGATTCCGAAGTTGAAAGAATATACGGCAGATCGAAAAATTAAAAATTTGGGCCCACTCTTAATTTTGAGAGTTGTATTTTGTTATTTTGGGCCTAAGCCCCTGTCGTCTTATTATTATTTTTGTTAGAAATTTAAGACAGGTGAAAAATTGG
>NW_006242130.1:0-1050 GCF_000226075.1 Solanum tuberosum
TCTACAGTTTCACCTTCATGGATCTCAAAACTTTTGATTTTGCTAGGGCTTATGTTGGATATATGATGAGTTTTGGCATGCAAAATATCGTGAAACAAATGTCCTCCACACTTCACTTCCACCGAAGAAATCAACTTGCCCTTCAGACCCATATTTTATTTTATTTTTGGTTAAACAAAAAGTTTTGAAGAAATGGTAGTCCTTATATAGATTTCAATTAGCTACACCAAAATTATTATATAAATATTTTAGGTTTGGTTGTTAGCCATTACTGAAAGAATGATTAAAAAAATAAGTATCTTGTTTTTATTTATTTATATATATATAGTAGTTTAAAAGAGTCTCTTGAGCATTATTTGGGCAGTTTTGATATTCTAAATTTGTCACTAAATTTGTCAAAAATGAGAATTGTCTTCCTCAAATATTTACGAAGCTTTAATTATTAAGTTAAATGGGAAAAAGCTATTTAATGAAACTCACATTTTAGAACTATAGATTTAGTAATATATATTTTATTTTTTTTATTTAACGGAGAAGGGACTAAAATGCCCTTCAAGTATTTGAATTGGTACAAAACTATACTTCATCCACCTTTCGGTCCTAAAATACCCCTGACGTCAATCTTTTGGCTCAATACTTGCCTTTATTTTGTAACAGCTCCCTTAAAGTAAAATTATTAAATATTTATTTATTATGTTTCCTAATGTGATTGGTCAAAATTTAAACTTTTCTCAAATAAATAATAAAAATCATATATTTAGAATTTATTTTTAAAATAGTAAAAATCACAAATTATTCATATTTTGACCGGATACAATTGAAAATAATATTAAAAAAATAATTAATTTCATGATATCTTCCTATTGACCTTTTTTTTAAATCAACCCCTAATTTATTGTAACCCAATTAACTTATAAATGGGGTAACTAAATCCATACTCACCCGACTGATTTCCAACTAAAACAAATTATTATTTTTAATAATATGATTTTTTTTATCAATTATCCAAATATCAATTATCCAAATGTTCATATTCTTTTAATTTGTATT
>NW_006242131.1:0-1049 GCF_000226075.1 Solanum tuberosum
ATATATATTATATATATTTCTTTTTATTGGGAGTAGTATTGAGCACCAATATCACGATGACTTTAGACAACTCAAAATCCTCATTACAATATATATCAATATGGGTGACGGATCATACTTTTTGAATGAATCCTTATTTCTTAGTGGATGTACTTAATTTAGGTGTCCTACATCCTGATAAGGTATAGGATAGTTCTGGTAGCGTGGACATTACATTATATCATCACATACTTCATAATGATGGTTGTACATTAGAGAATCTCCCTATAGAATTAAAGTTTATTTCAAATATATCAATTATTATGTTAAAGTTTAGAGATGAGAAAGTACTCTTTAAAGTTAAATGATTTCATTCCTTTAACTCATTACATTTAGTTGAGTTTATGCTTTATCTATTGCAGTTCTTTCATTCAGTTATTTTGCTTCATCTATATTACATATGCACACATTCAAATGTACTAATGTCATTCGACTTACATCCTTTTATGATACAAATACATGTGTTTAGAACCAGCAACGGTCACTTCGTTTGTAACACACCGAATTTGAGAACGAACCAGATAGAACACTAACGAAGGCCAACCATGAGCCGTGGATGGGACCATGGACCACAGGTGTGGTTCGTGGGTTGGCCACCCAAAAATCAGTAAAGGGTCATGGAACCACGGCCTGACCAATAGACAGTCATTCAGATCATGGTCAGTTGTTGAGGGTCCATAGTTCGATACTCTAGTCCTAACTCTCTGGCGCCAAAATACGGACCAACATGATGGACTGTCGGTCAGGGTCTGTAGGTCGTGGGTCAACTTTTAGCTGAGGGGTAGTTGGGTCTTTTCCAAATTATTTTACCCCTAAACTATGTCATTTTACCAGTTTAAGCCTAATATACTATTTAGGGCCTACCCGAAACAATTATTCACAAAAACTTAGAGAAAAAAGAAAAGAAAGAGATGCCAATTTCTCAAGGACAAGAAGGTTTTATTCAAGTTCAGCCTCGAAATCCAAAGGATTTTTCCGTGAATTTTGTCACTAGGTATGTGGGATTTCAC
>NW_006242132.1:0-1049 GCF_000226075.1 Solanum tuberosum
ATTCATCCAGGTGCCACTAAGATGTACCGCGATATGCGAGAAGTCTATTGGTGGAATGGTATGAAATGAGATATTGCCGATTTTGTGGCTAAGTTCCCCAATTGCCAGCAAGTCAAGGTAGAACATCAGAAACCAGGAGGTATGACTCAAGAGATTGACATTCCTACTTGGAAGTGGGAAGTGATCAACATGGACTTCATCACAGGTTTACCTCGTACTCGCAAACAGCATGACTCCATTTGGGTGATTGTTGATAGGGTTACTAAGTCTTATCACTTTTAGCGATCAAGACAACAGATTCGACGGAGGATTAGGCCAAGCTTTACATTAATGAGATTGTGAGGTTGCATAGGGTTCCTTTGTCTATCATCTCAGATAGAGGTCCTCAGTTTACCTCTCATTTCTGGAAGTCATTTCAGAAAGGTCTTGGTACTCAGGTTAATCTTAGCACAGTATTTCATCCTCAGACAGATGGTCAGGCAGAGCGTACCATTCAGACCTTAGAGGACATGTTGAGAGCTTGTGTGATCGACTTCAAGGGTAGTTGGGATGATCACCTTCCTCTTATTGAGTTCGCCTGCAATAATAGTTACCATTCCAGCATTCAGATGGCCCCTTATGAGGCATTGTATGGGCATAGATGTAGATCTCCAGTTGGTTGGTTTGAAGTAGGTGAAGCAGCCTTGATGGGACCAGATTCGGTCCTTAATGCTATTGAGAAAGTTCAACTCATTAGAGATAGACTTAAGACTGCCCAGAGTCGCCAGAAGTCTTATGCAGATGTGAGAAGAAGGGAACTAGAGTTCCAAGTTGATGATTGGGTTTTCCTGAAAGTGTCACCTATGAAGGGGGTGATGAGATTTGGCAAGAAAGGGAAGCTCAGTCCCAGAGATGTAGGCCCTTACCGGATCTTGAAAAGGATTGGTAAAGTGGCTTATGAGTTAGAGTTGCAAAAAGAACTAGCAACAGCGCATCCCGTTTTTCACATTTCGTTGTTGAAGAAGTGTGTAGGTGACCCAGCATCTATTGTGCCTTTAGAAAGTGTGGAT
>NW_006242133.1:0-1049 GCF_000226075.1 Solanum tuberosum
TCTTAAGAAAATCTATATTGTTGGAAACGTTCAAAAAAAATAAAAAATATTATGTAAACATAAAACTTCTTTGAATACTTAAACTTATAATATTACTACGTTAATGATATCTTATAAAAACAAAGGTATAATCATTAGAAAAACTCAAGCATTTTATCTTAAAATACTTTTAACTGTTTGAAGACTAAATATACAAAAAATATATATATAAAAAAAAGGAACTTTAGTTTTTAAAATATTATTACGACTCTTTCATTCTAAGAAATCTTGAACTCTAATCTACCCGATAAAATCAGCTACTACTAGCATACTACATAATATGTCATACACAACAAGTAATAAAATGTAAATAACAAGCAGTAGTTAAGAGTAGATAAAAAAAAACACAAAAGAGATGCACAAAATAAATTAGCGAAAATAGAGAAAAGGGAATATCCGCCACTTTCTCCTAGTCCCTCATTTGTTCCTGTTTGGATGAAGTTTCTAGGGAGCAAGAGCCACGAACAAAGATGTAGATGCACGAGGTCTCATGGTGACATCGAGTCTTAAAGTGAGACTCTTCGACTCCGATGTTCATGTAAAAAAAATAAAAAAAATAAACAAAGATAAAAGATTAGCTAAGCAGAAAAATAAACTTACGACTATTAATTCATACTAAAATAAAAAAAAAGGAAACAATAGCAATAATATATTTAGCTCATGCCAGTTTTACAGACAAACTCAATGAATAATTCTAAATAGAAGCAGAGAACTAAAGTATCATTTTAAAATATATATATTTTTATTTTGTTAGCACTAAAGATAAACAGATTCGGAAGCCTAGATCAGTACATATTTGTCCAAAACTTTTCATCTCTGGTAAATGTAAAAGAGAACAAAATTTGAGTTACTAACATGATTATACAAGTTAATAAGCAGATTTAAACATGATTAAGAGCAGGAAACTATTATATGTTTTCTACTATGATCTATTGGCACACAATATATATATGATACTCAAACTAGAAATAATCTGTATGAACTCAAAACATAATTTTCAGCCTACTATA
>NW_006242134.1:0-1048 GCF_000226075.1 Solanum tuberosum
AGATATAACGAAATTGAAAGGGTGAAGTTTTTTTTTTCTTCTAAATGGATAGGAAATTCTATTAAGGTATCATTACGTCATTATTCAATATGTTTTTAATATAAATTTCATTTGCTGATGCATTTGTTTTGTACTCCCTCTGTCCCTAATTACTTGTTCACTTTTTCCTTTTATTAGTTGTCTCTAATTACTTGTCCTATTTTGACAAATCAAGAAAGAACATTTTTTTTACCATTATTCCCTCATTAAATGACTAATTACTTTGAAAATTGCAGAACTTTTCATCTACTTCATAATTAATAGGGGTAAAATGATAAACTCATTATGTCATTAATTGATTTCTTAATAAATGTGTCAATTTAAAAGTTGACAAGTAATTAGGGACAGAGGGAGTATTACAGTGTTATTTGCATTATGAGATATTTCTTAGACATTTAAGGAGAATGGTACACCGGAAATATTATATTACTCCCTCTGTCCCAATTTATGTGATTTACTTTCCTTTTTTAGTCAGTCCCAAAAAGAATGACACATTTCTATATTAAGTAGCAATTTAACTATGAAATGTCTATTTTACCCTTAAATGAAATGATTTACAGCCACACAAATTTCTATCATTCATTTTGGACCACAAGTTTTAAAAGTCTTCCTTTCTTTCTTAAACTCCGTGCCGAGTCAAACTACCTCACATAAAATGGGACGGAGGGAGTATATATTAAAGGATCAACTTCGTGCAATGGAAAAATTTGTTATTAGCAAATATATTTTAACTTATTTGATAAAAAATATATTCTTCCTCATTTAATAGATGTAAAATTTGTAAAGCTTTATTTTTTTTGCAATCTTCATATTATTAAAACAAATAATAATATTACGATTAAACAACAAAGTAAATATAAAATTAATCAAAAATATTTAACTTAAATGATCGCGCGAAGTGCGGCCAAGTTCTCTAATTTAAAACAAAAAAGCAAAATTTAAATGGGTCTACTATAGAATTCCTAGAAATCCAACCTGAAAAATTATGTTAAAAATGGAAAATAGAATT
>NW_006242135.1:0-1047 GCF_000226075.1 Solanum tuberosum
AGATGGGGAATGTACCTACAGAGGAGGAAATTAAAGAAGTGGTTTTTGCTTTAAATGGAGATAGTGCAAGTGGTCCAGATGGATTTTCAGGGCAATTTTTCCAAAGCTGTTGGGATATTGTTAAAAGGGACATTGTCAACATGGTTAAAGCTTTTTTCTGTGGTCAGGAGCTCCCAAGGTATATAACTCATACTAACCTAGTCCTTATCCCTAAAAAGGAGGTGGTTGATAATTTTGGCGATTTGAGGCCTATTAGCCTTAGCACATTCATTAACAAAATCATATCAAGACTGCTGCATGAAAGGTTAGTGAAAGTGCTTCCTAACATTATCTCTCAGAATCAAGCAGGATTTGTGAAAGGGAGGAGCATTGTTGAGAATGTTCTCCTAGCACAGGAAATCATAAGAGATATCAATAGAAGAAATAAGCTTCACAATGTGGTGGTGAAATTGGACATGGCTAAGGCATATGACAGAGTGTCATGGATTTTCCTCACTAAGGTGCTTAGAAAATTTGGATTTTCAGAAAGGATTATTGACATGGTGGTAAGGTTATTAACAAACAATTGGTACTCAGTGATTGTGAATGGCCAGTCATTTGGATTCTTCCAATCCTCAAGAGGTTTGAAACAAGGGGACCCACTTTCTCCAACTCTGTTCATCATAACAGCAGAGGTATTGGCCAGGAGTCTCAACCAGCTTTACAAGGATCAGAAGTACAAAGGTTTTGGTTTACCAAAGTGGAGCCAAGAGACCAATCACTTGAGTTATGCTGATGATACTATACTGTTCTGTTCAGGTCAGTCATACTCAATGAAGAAAATGATGAAGGTATTGATTGATTATGAAAAGGTGTCTGGACAGATGGTAAATTTAGACAAGAGTCTGGTCTATATGCATGAAAAGGTACCACTTGGAGTATGTAATCAAATAAAAAGAATTACAGGAATAAAACAAGGTTCATTTCCTTTCAGTTATCTTGGCTGCCCCATTTTCTATGGGAGGAAGAAAAATGCCCACTTTGAGATGCTGATCAAGAAGGTGATAA
>NW_006242136.1:0-1047 GCF_000226075.1 Solanum tuberosum
ATAACTTATCCCGGTACTAATTCATAATCCTGGGATAGGTTATCCCAAGCTTTGCAATCAAACAACGAAATAATGGGTACTTAAAATTTATCCTGGGATTAACTCCCCTTATCCATCACACCAAACGACCCTAAGGGATCATTCATTATATCCCACGTTCAAGACGCTATAACAAATTAAAGTTGTGTTTTGTTTTGATCTGCTAAATAATTATGCCATTTTTTCAAACACAACTATATATTTTCACTGTTTGCTAGAATTGTGAGCATGGGGACAAGCATAAAAGAACACTTCTTTCATAAACTAATAATTAGCATGTAAATCTTAACTCAGTACTTATGGATATTGTGAGCTCACTCGCTCTAATCAAACTCATATTATGATTCTAAAACACTTAATCAAAATAATGCGCCATAGCATGTGTATTTGGGAGAAAATTTTCATCTAAATTTCATGAGTTAACTTTTAATGATCTTAAAGGGTCATCAGATTTTTTTTTGTTCTTGTAATTAGTTAATTTGTAGAGGTCTAATTTGGCGTATTTTTAAGTCTCTGTCTACAACATATACACACATGAAGCCTTCTCAAATATGTTAAGGGTCAAGAAGATAATGCCCAAGTCAATAAATATGTTCAGAGGGTGTTTAGATATTTTAAAAACGATTTAGAAAAAGTTAAAGTTAAAAATAGGTACTTTCCTAGTTTTTATTTTGGCATTAATACATAAATATGTCATTTAACTTGGCTTTAAATTATATTTATGCCCTTCAACTTTGGGTGTGCACAAATAGACACTTGAATTTGGCTTAAGTCATTAGCGACCCCTTAAAGTTGTCCGCATAATTCACTTAGACACCTCAACTAAGACTAGTACCTATTGAACACTTTTACCAATTCAAAAATTGTTCTTATTAGGCATTTTTTGATAATCAGCAAAATATATGAAGAGTGTGTGATACACTTGCGGTGAAGTGGTAAAACGGCTAATTAAAAAAATAACATGTGGCACTAGGACCCGAAAATTATAAAAAGAAAAAGAAAAAGAAA
>NW_006242137.1:0-1046 GCF_000226075.1 Solanum tuberosum
AATACATTACTTTTATTCATAACATACACTAAACTATCGGAAATAAAACAAAACAGGTTTAGATCTAACCTTTTTGTGGGCAGTGAACCAGGTTGTCGATGAAGGATCTACTTCGTTCCTCCGACAAATTAGCAAATAAAGACTATGGTAGACTCGTTAGATGATATTGAAGTGTAAAAAATGTGATGCTCTTGTGAATGTTTAACCTTTTAAAAAGTAGTTTTGATAGTGAAAAATGATAGAAAAAAAAAATGTCTCTCCCCCTTGTGATGATATCCAGATGCTTTTATAAGTGAATACAAACGTTATGGTATTTGTTGAGCGGGAATCTTAAGTTTCAAATTTTGAATATTGGTCAAGATAAGCATTCAAACTCGAACGTTGGAATTTTGGATGAACTTGGCAGCCTTCACGTGACTTAGTCAGATCCAAACAGAAAGAGATGGAGACTGATCTAGAAAAGCTTACCCTTTGCACAAAAATGGCATTCAAAATCTGATTTTGCCCAAAGAAGTTTGGAGTTTTGTCTCAAATGGTATAGGGAGGGAAAGTGAGTCTTAAGAGTTGGATAGAGATTAAAACCTAATTCATTCAGGCTGAACCTATTCTGATATTTTGTTGTGAAGAGGGCTGGCGGATTTGGGCCTTATTTGGCCATTGCTGGGCTTCGTTTTGATAGCCAAAGTATTGGATGAATTGTTGAAATATTGCGGGCCTTTTCCTTCTTCAAATTAATTCTTTTGAGCTTACAACTTACTAACTAGTATAAAATATATTATGTAAAATTTTTAATAAGGACGAAACTCGAAATAAAGTAACGATAATCTACTTTAAAGAAGGCGATGATAAAGTAATAATCGTAAAGTTAATTAAAAATATATAATCTTGAAATAATGAAAATGATAATAGAAAGATGATAATAAAAAAAAATAGTAAAATTTAAAGTGATATAGATAATTATGATATAATAGTAATAAAACATAAAATTATAGTTAATTATAAAGTATTCAACTTATTAGTAATTTAGAAGCTCAACGAAATAAATT
>NW_006242138.1:0-1046 GCF_000226075.1 Solanum tuberosum
ATCTCATAAAAAATATAGGCGTGAAATGGTAAAGGCCCAAAATAAAGATTTTATGGTAATACCAAGTAAGGACATGAGAAGAGCCATAGAAGTTCTTTTGGTATATATTATGGATGGATTTCTAGCTAATTCACAAATACATATTATCCTATACTTCTACTCTCTAAAAATAATAACCATTTTAATATTCAAAATATAATCAGAAATATGGGATATTGGCGATGTGCAGGATTGTTTGTACACGTTCAAAGAAACAATTGTAGACATCCTCAATAAAGATGAGTTATGATATTCGTCTACCAAAAAGTGTAGCAAAAAAGTGAAAGTTATAGAATATATTGTATCTTGTAACAATTGCAATAGTGAGAATGTAGAATATGAAATGAGGTTAGACTTAGTTGAAACTCGATTCTACATTTACTAATTAGAAAACAAATTAACTTTAAATTTTAAATGACTCCACTTTTTAAATAGATATTGATTACGACTTGAAGTGTATGGTGAAGAACAACGTCCCCAAGTTATACTATTTGAAGCGGCTAAATATTTACTATGATGTAGCGTGCAAGACTACATAGAATCAACCTTAGTAAAGATATGAACTAAATTTATGCCTAAACACCTTAACGCCCAATGGACTCCGCCGCATAGGTATGTTGTCTAATTCATCTTAACTTTTACAGTTATCTTATTGTGATACTTCATAGCACAAAAGAAAGAAAAGAATTACCCAATAACATATACATAAAAAAATTGATGATTCTGTTAATTTTATACATTAGGTTAGTTTTGAAAGAAAATGTGCCCATCATGCTGCTGAGAAAACTGGACCCCTCAAATGGCTTATGCAATGGGACATGGTTTATTTGTAGAGGCTCTAACGAGAATGTCATACATGCAGAAAAAACAACAAATCAATATGCAACAAAAACATGTGTTTACTCCAACAATACAATTTCCAATACGTCTATGTTTTTCCAATGATGATAAATAAAGATAAAGGACAAAATATGTCAAATGTAGGAGTATACCTACCACAACATGCT
>NW_006242139.1:0-1045 GCF_000226075.1 Solanum tuberosum
GGCATCTCAAACTAGCGTGTCAGTATTCATGGCTATTCGTTTGTCCTAGAAGTCCAGTTTTCAGTTTAATGGTATATTTCGGCCAAAATATAGTTGTTTAGCTTTACTATTTGCCATGTTTCGGTGTTAGTGTATGATAGTATCATCCTATAAGGATATTATTTCTTTCTATTTGTGTTTATATTTACTCTATATTTTGCTATTATGTATTCCCCTGTTAAGACTTGGCCATGTTAGTTCTAGCTAGTCCCCCTAGGAAAATTTTGGAAGCATGTGGTATATATTAACCAAATTCTTATTTTTACTTGGTGTTTATAACCTCTCTAGTTATCACTTTTTCTTTGTTGTGCTATTCCATGTTGGGGATATTATAATTTATGCTCTGTTAGTTCCTATGTTCGGACAAATATGTATATGGTTCCTATTCCCTCTAATCACTGAAGAGTACTGTAATGAACAATTTTATCTTTGTTTCTCCATCTTTGTCATTTTGTGTGTGTGTCATTAGTCAGCATAATGATTTAAGTGCTATTGTGTTCTCTTTATTTTTCTTTTAAAATTATTGTTGTCCATGTGCCACTGTATGATCCTCTCAAAATGGGATTATGTGTTAATTTGCACTTTCTCGGGTAAAACAATTCATATATATGTACTACTATTAATGTTGCAATTCGCTCATTAATCTCGTCATCGTTAATTTGGTTTATTTGATTTTTCTTTGGGGTTGTATGTTTCGGTCTAATTTGGATTTCTTGAGTGACTTTTCATTGTAATTAAATTCTGTCTCATCGAATTATGTCTCATTTGTTTTGTTATTTCGAATACTAATGTTGCCTTTTTTATTTGTTGTATGAACCCCTTCTGAGTCCGTGGTGGACTCCTTTCCTTGCATTTCCCTATTGGGCCTAGAGGCCCAATTCCACCTTTATCAAATCAGCTATAAAAATTGACGAACAGGTTTCGAGGTTGAAAAAATATGCAGCAGATCGAGAAATTGAAAAGATTGGGTCAAAGGCCCACTCTTAATTCCAAAGAATTGTATTTT
>NW_006242140.1:0-1044 GCF_000226075.1 Solanum tuberosum
ATAAAGCCCCTTTGCTCCCTTCTGATCCTTATGAGAGAGCACAAGCTAGGTTCTGGGCTGATTACATTGACAAGAAGGTAAATCCATAGCACTAATTAGGATTTATTTTAGCCAAATCTGAATTAATTTGGAATTGAATCTTTCTATTTATTCTTTTTGGTGTTGTGTTGGTAGAGTTTCACATTGGTTGGTTGAAGGTGAAATGCTGTTTTCTTAATAGTCTTGGTTAATGGTGACCTAATTAGATTAGCTTTTTTTGGAGTTAAATTAGGTAAACTCTACTTTTCTTTAGGCCCTCTTATTGTACTATTTGTGCTCCAAATGTTTTGTTGAAAATACAATTAAATAATAAAAGTGTAATCTCTCTTTAATAGTTTAAATTTTTAGATGAGATATTCACACACTTAAACACAGTATCAGAGATTCTGAGATCAAATCTCAATTCCATCCATATTGAAAAGAATTTCACGTGCTTGGCACATGAAAAAAAATTGGGGTCATTTTGAAAATACAATTAAGTAATAAATTTAGATAAGATGATCACATACTTCAACATGTTTAGTCCTAGGCCTGTAGGGTATTAGAGTTTCACATGAATTGTAAAAATGAAACTGTTAATCCACACTTCATAAACTAGGGTTCTCCCTACTCCAGATGCTCAATCCTAGGCCTGATGTATGTTAGAGTTTCACATTGGTTGAAGAACACTTCATAAGCTAGGTTCCCCGCTCCAGATGCTCAATCCTAGTCGTAGGGGTGTTAGAGGTTCACATTAGTTGAAGAAGAGGAATATTGTCTTGTAATGTAGTCTTGGTTAATCCTCACTTCATATTCTAGGTTTTGGTAGTGTCGTCTAAGGTCCATTTTCTTAACATGAACTTGACTAGGACTTTTATTTCAGTTTTGTGGCAACAAGTGATAACCTCTTTTCTTTTTCTGTGTTTGTTGAAATTTTTAGTTATATGTTTCTTCAAGGAAGATATGGGGAACAAAGGGAGAAGAGCAGGAGGCAGGTAAGAAAGATTTCATTGAAGTCCTTAAAGT
>NW_006242141.1:0-1044 GCF_000226075.1 Solanum tuberosum
TATGTCTATTTTAACAAGAGATGCTCTCAGGAAGAGCTTTTTGTTCTTGCATCTCAAGTACATCAATGCTTATATGTGCAAGATCCATATGATCAAGATAGACATTATGTTATGAAGACTGTTCCGAGAGACTTGTTTAACATGAGTGATGAATTTGAATATGATCTCCCACAAAGTTATGAAAATGAGTTGTCTGAACACTTGATGGGACCATCCATACCAGAAGATAATGGTGAAGTTACCTTAGTAAGGACTGATGTACCAGAAACTGTTATTGATGTGCCTTCGGAGGAATTTGGTACTCAACAACTTGAGGTTGAGTATGAAAAATAGTTTGAAGATGAGTCTGAAGAAGAGTTTGAAGATGAGTCTGAAGAAGAGTTTGAAGATGAGTCTGAAGAAGAGTTTGAAGATGAGTCTGAAGAAGAGTTTGAAGATGAGTCTGAAGAAGAGTTTGAAGATGAGTCTGAAGAAGAGTTTGAAGATGAGTCTGAAGAAGAGTTTGAAGATGAGTCTGAAGAAGAGTTTGAAGATGAGTCTGAAGAAGAGTTTGAAGATGAGTCTGAAGAAGAGTGTGAAAACAGGTCTAAAAATGAGTGTGAAGACAATTTTGAAGATGAGTCGGAAGATGAGTCTGAATATGAGTTTGAAGATGACACACCATGAGTTTCATTATTTTTGTGATGACCATATAGTGCTAACTCACTCTTTTTGTTATTTAACTGTTTTTGTACAAACACCTTAAGATATCTAAGTATTCTGTTGGCTTCGTTTATGCGCCTGATTGTTGTTTGGTCAATAATTTATGTTAGCTTCTTTAATTTATGTAATTATTGTTTTGTTGATGAGCATGTAATTCTAGCTTACTATTATTTTATTTGACTGTTTGTTGGCATAAACTTGTATGACTAAGGTTAGTAATATCTGGAGTATTCATGTTACAATTATCAAATTGCTTTCTAATCAGTAAATGTGAATTGTTGTTGTTATCTAAATACTTATTTACATAGTGAAATCAGTCCTCTGTGTGTAGTACTCCCTTAT
>NW_006242142.1:0-1044 GCF_000226075.1 Solanum tuberosum
AATATAATTTTAGTGTCAATATATTCGTAATGACGAGCTAATTAACATTTTGTTAGTGGGGAACTATTTGGAGACCGTTCGGAGGGGAAAAGCTCCGGTATCGTGAGTTGGAGCACGCGTGATCGGCTTTCAGGTAGGCTATGGCTTTCCCTCGTGAGATTGAGCATGTTTAGGCATTTGTTTATTGATTTGCTTGAGTATGGACGGGTTCGGGTGTCGAGCATGCTAAATTTCTGTAATTTCTACCTTAGACCTTATTTCGGGAAAGTGTTGGATTATGACAGAATGTCTCTTCATATTATTGAACATCCATACCTTGTGGTGTATATGATAATATTGATTTGAAGTATGTTTGGCCTTAGTCTAGGCTTAGACTAGTGTTGCCATAGACTTGCGAGGTTTCGGATGTCGTTGGGCAGTAGAACTTTTTCCGACGTCGTTACGGACGGTCAGCTCCTGGTAGACTGATATAGCAGACTTGAGTCTGATAGTCGGTAGCTCATCTTATGACCTTGTATCCATAATGCCCTGCTTTTCTATTAGCTACAGTACCCGGTTAAAGTCCGTGGTCCAACTTACTTATGTCCAGGCTTAGCTACAGTACCCGGTTAGTATCCGTGGTCCAGCTTATCTGTGATCTGGTTTTGGCTACAGTACCCGGTTAGAGTCTGTGGTCAAGCCCACCTGTGCCCGAACTTTGGCTACAGCACCCGGTTCGAGTCCGTGGTCCAGCTCATATAGGTTGACTCATTAGCTATAGTACCCGGTTCGAGTCCATGATCCAGCTTGCACGTCGTGCATTCCCAATTCCTCACTAAAGCTTCAGTCGAGTCTTGATTACTCTCATTTGTAGGTTGAGGTTTTGGAGGTTGGAGAGATTCCGATTAAAGTCCGGGACGTAATGAGATCTTGGAATATAATTGGGAATGGTTCAGTTAAAAGTCCGGCAATTGGTAATATTGTGATAGACCTTCTAGCTCCATTATTTTACTTCAACTGCCAGGCTTAAGGGGTCCGTGCAGGTGGTTTCTTTTATTGTGCACG
>NW_006242143.1:0-1044 GCF_000226075.1 Solanum tuberosum
ACACCCCAAGAATGGGGCTTTTTGCCACACATCAAGAAACAAGAAATTACACCTAACATGATTATGAAATCAACTGGGTATAAGAAATTAAACCTTGAATTAAGCAAAGGAAGATGAATAGAGAAGACTCACTTCCAACTTGGGAAGATGAACTCCTTTCTTCAAGTTTCCAGAAAACCCTCTCCAAACTTGAGAGAAAATATAAGCTAAAGTATGTTCTAAGGTGAAAAATAATAATAATAGTTCCACACCAAGTGAAAATTATAATAATTGTTGCACACTAAGTCTACAACTCTACGAGTATTTATAGGTTTCACAGATTTTGCTGCGGAGGATTGTTCGGCGACGTTAGTCTAGTTTGCCAACTGGCTCGGCGACTCACCCTTCTTCAGTTTCATCGTCGTTTCCTGCTTGCCTTTAGCATCTTCATGTTCTGGACCATTGGGCGGTATAATACTGTTTCGCGGAACTATTCGACGACGCGCCGACTGCTCCTTTCATCGCCTTTTGATCCACTTCCTTTAGGACTTCGCATATTGGAACATAAGGCGAAGTGTGTTCCTTCGGCGATTTGCCAAACGGACTTGGCGATCCTCGGGTCTTCATTTCTTCGTTCTTTTCAGCCCCTTTTGCTCCGTTTTGCATCTAAGTGTCCATGTTTCCAGTAAAACTTCAAATACCTTAAACTTAAGAGTTTTCATCAGATATTGAGGCAAAATAAGCATTCAAGGACACTATTTCCATTAAAATAAAAGTCTTAAATGAGTCCAATTTGTGGACTCATCAAAATACACCTAACAGAGAAAGAAAAACAGAGGATCTACAAACAATGGTCATATTCCATTATCATTAAAGTATTTGGGAAAAAAATGAGTCACTTGTAGCTACAAAAGAAATTATCCGTTCTATAAAAAGTCTCTGAAGAAATCATCCTTATAGATCTAGGATTCGACTACTACATAGTGAAATTTTATAAAGAGGAAAACCTTCAAAAAATCACTACAACAAGGGCCATGGTTTATTAACGGTTTTTTCCTATAAATC
>NW_006242144.1:0-1043 GCF_000226075.1 Solanum tuberosum
AAAAATAGACAGCCTCTTTCCTTATAATCATGTCTATTAAAAATAGAAAGCCTCTTTCTTTAGGGGAAGACTAGCTACATCAAGGCAATTAGGTCAATACCTTAGCTCATTATTTATTTCTAATACCTCTAACCACTTCTCTACGAAGTGATGCTGGATAGGTAGTTCAAATATATTTAAAAGAAATATAAAATTTTATTAGTATGACATTTCTTTATTTTTATAGAAGCACTTAAGCTTGTGCATTAGGACAAGTTTACGTTAAAGCTGCAAAGCTCAAAGAGACTTCAAAAATATCCACTTGCTTTATATTTCCTGTTTGCTTCAAGAAAAGAAGTTGTCAAGTATTTTATTTTATTATGTTTCTTTTGGATTGCTTCTCCACCAAAAAATTCTCCTTGTTCTCTCCATAATTGTGAAACTGTGTCCGATGGTATCATCTCCTATATCTTATGTGCTTCTTTTACCCTGTGCATCTTCTTCCAACCCCAGTGATTTTCCAACTCTGTACAAGCATTGTCCACAGTACTCCGATCACATACCTCTCTAACTTTATCACAGGTATAACAATAGATAATATAAATATCTCACAAACAATACATAAACTTTCAAGTCTAGGTCTTTTAACTTTGTCTTGAATGTAAGTTCTCCATTGGCCGCTTTAGGAATGTCAATTTAACCAAATTATATCTCAATGTCTTTGCTAGTAACTTAGAAAAATGTTCTGTGAAAGATGATTTCTTTAGTGTACACATATCTTGGTGTTTCGTGAATTTTGTTTGTTTGTTGTTGGGAGTGCTGTCACTTTATGTTTTATTATTCTTAAACTGTCATGCTAACTAAGCACGCTCAGTTATGAAAAAAACCCATAGACTATGCATTAATATTTTTTTCTAAAATTTGTAAAGTTGCACCAAAGGTAGGATGACTATGATATGTATCGATGTCACAAACAATCTTTTTTAGAACTCATTGTTTCCATGCTGGCTGAGTGATAAAACAAACTAACAACTTCAGTGTCAACTACTTACTTCCCCACAAAA
>NW_006242145.1:0-1042 GCF_000226075.1 Solanum tuberosum
TGTTGATTGCTTGGAGCTCGCTGGCCGGAGTAGTTGACGGGAGGAGGGCGATGGGAGGAGGGCGCCGGGAGGAGGGCGACGGGAGGAGGGAGAGAAGAGATGAGTTTTCAAAATTAGAGGGTTTGGTCTTTTTAGGTCAAAATAGGAAGGTTAGGTAGATTTAATTTGAGCCATTGGATTAGTTAAGATGAGGGGCTATGATTTGATCTAGGATTCACTTAAAGGATGGACGGTTAAGATTTAAACTAATGTTTCAAGATTTGGACAAAAAGGGTTATAACTGCAATGAATGAAATGGCTAAAATTGCAACTAAAATTGATATAAGAGGCTATAATTAGAAAAACGAAATTGGATTGAGGTGGCTAGAATTGCAATGAATTGAATAAGGAAAAAGCTAAAATTGAAAGAAATTAGATTAGAATGGGACTAAAAAATTAAATGATTTTGAGAAAAATTAAAGAAATGCTATCCAATTAAAATACTACAAATATTTTAACATTTTATATAATAAAAATCACTTAAATTTTAAAACATTTGAATAAAATAGTTATTCCAAGTTTTACTTATAATTTTAAAAATATTTTAATAATATTTACGATAATTTTATAAAGCATGCAAACTAAAATATATAATTTTTAGACAAAATCAATTAAAAATTTAAACTCGGAATATTTTAAAAAAAACACGTATTTAACCAAATAGCACTTTCAAAAGGGTTATAGGTCTGTCAAAATTGGCTGTCAACATACCGACATCGTGAAGTCGATATTATCTAAATAAAATAATTATTTAAATATACCGACCTCTTTAGGTCGGTATTTATTAATTTATTTTAATATAAACTCACCTTTTGAGGTTGATTTTATTAATTAAAATTACACACACACACACACATATATATATATAATTTAACTACACATCAACAGAAGTGTAATTTAATAAATTTAATTTATCCATCAAGTTACTTTTATAAATTTAAATTATATACCTTCTAAGCATACATACATATATAGGCCAAACACATATACAGCCCCTCAAACT
>NW_006242146.1:0-1042 GCF_000226075.1 Solanum tuberosum
CATCTATCAACAATGTTCAATACTTTTTCCAAAAAAATATCCCTATTAATTTTTTTTAATAAGAAATCAAGGCAGAACAGTCTTCAAAAGTGACTTTTAGATTATTTTTTTTTAGAAATCAAGGCAGAATAGTCTTCAAAATTGATTTTTAGATTTTTTTTTCTTTTAACTAATGCTACAGGCCTACAACAATCATAAAAAGTAAGGAAATCATGGGTCTATGTTGGCCAATTTGCAGGTTTAAGCTTAAAAAGACAGAACCTGAATCAAGTGCTAGTAACATGGTGGACAACACTGATAGGTCATAAGCTTCAACAAATTATGAAGGTTATGCCTGCAATAATACTATGGGGAATTTGCAGTAGAAGAAATATCATTAGACATGGGGAAACATGACATATAACAAAGTTGTTTATCAGGTTACTCTAAATGTATGGCAATTTGCAATGACAATTTTTCCAAGTTAGACATGGTATAATTCTTAGAGGATTACAAGACAAAGATTTATTATAAGAGGATCATTGGAAGCCCCCAAATGCAAATAACATCAAATGTAACACAGATGGTGCAAGTAAAGGTAATCTAGGCAAGAGTTCTTATGCTTATTGCCTAAGAGATCAAGAATGTAACCTCATCTATGCACAAGAAGAAGAGATATCTGAAAATTATACTACAAGGAAAATGAGAGATACCTTGGAATATTAGAATTATTGTGGAAGACACTCTAGTTCTCATGAAAGATGTGACAATTAACATTGAGCACATATATAGGGAAGGGACTTCAGTAGCTTACTATCTAGCTAATCATGCATTTGAGGTAGAAGGACGACAACTATATAATACATTTCGAGAGTTACCATCACAGGGGAGGAAAGTTCTCAATTTGGACAACTGGAAGTACCAAATTTGAGAATCAAGAGCAAGATAATCAGGTGAATAATTATTTTATAATTCATGAGCAGATACAAGTTCATTTCAAGAAGAAATCAACGAAAGATCAACTATAGAAAAGTCACAACACAGGCTACATTCTATTATAACA
>NW_006242147.1:0-1041 GCF_000226075.1 Solanum tuberosum
GCTTTTGAATTTGTCTCCTTGGTCGGTGTGTGGCTGTAGAATACTCATTTGGTATAACTTCAGAAGTCATAACTTCTAGAGCTTCAACTTCAGGAGTTTCAACTGTATTTTGCTCCAGGGTTGATGAGTTTGGCTTTGAAGGAATGTCAAGTTGAACCTCCACCTGCTCATGTATTTCCTGCTCCTTATTGGTATTACTATAACTAGAAGACTCTTTTCTTGGGTGTAACATAGAGGATTCATCAAAGGTTACATCTCTGCTAATTATGAATTTTGGTGACTTGGGATTAGGTTACCAGAGTCTGTATCCTTTCACCCCAGATGCGTATCCAAGGAAAATGCACCTTTTTGCCCTTGGTTCTAATTTACCATCATTCACATGCATGTACGCGAGACAACCAAAGATTTTTAAATCAGAATAATTAGCAGGAGTACCTGACCACATTTCCTCCGGAGTCTTAAAGTTCAAGGGTGCAGAAGGAGCACGGTTGACAATGTAACAAGCTGTAGAGATAGCTTCTGCCCAAAAAACATTTGTCAACCCAGCATTTGAAATCATGCAACGAGCTCTTTCCAAAAGAGTTCTATTCATCCTTTCTGCAACACCGTTTTGTTGAGGGGTCATCCTCACAGTGCGATGTTGAGCAATTCCTTCATTTTTGCAAAATTCATTGAACTCATCATTACAAAATTCCAAGCCATTATCCGTTCTAAGTCGCTTGACATGTTTTCCTGTTTGCTTGTCAATCAAAACTTTCCATTGTTTGAAAGTTAAGAAAACATCACTTTTATTTTTCAAGAAATAAACCCAAACCTTTCTTGAATAATCATCAATGAAAGTTAACATATACCTGGCACCACTTTTTGACGGGGTACGAGAAGGACCCCAAAGATCTGAATGAATATAGTCCAAAGTACCTTTTGTTCGATGTATTGTTGGAGATTTGAAGCTGACTCTTTTCTGCTTCCCGAACACACAGTGTTCGCAGAACTCCATGTTCCCGGTACTTTGTCCACAAAGAAGACCCTTTTTGCTGAGAA
>NW_006242148.1:0-1040 GCF_000226075.1 Solanum tuberosum
CAAAACACATAAATTGAACTCCTAAAAATATATATATGTAACAATGTCATTGAGTAATTAAAGTGATATAAATATTAGCAAGTATATATGTGTTGCTGGTCTTCATGATAAATAAATTTATGATTCAAATCATGTGTTTTCAACTAACCCGTCACGGATATCATATCCTTTTTAGATTTGCGGCAGCAGTTAGGGCAGTTCTCCATCCTTGCACCTTTTGCATCCCCTCAACATCATCCATATACCTATACCTATATTCGTGTTTGGCAAATGCCTCTGCAAATCTCCCACGTTGGTGTCGAACATCTGATGGATCCACATCATAGAAGACTGGTATGACTATTTGTCCATTTTCAACCTTGCATTTCATAATCTTTACTAGTTCATCCAAGCACCACCCTGACGTTGCATAATTCTTTGAGAAAACGATTACTGCAACTTCAGACTCTTCTATACCTTTCACGATTTCTTCTGAGATGGAATTTCCATGATCTACCAGTTTATCATCTTGAAAAGTGAATATTCCCCTATTTTTCAAACCTTCGTGCAAGTGACTCGTAAATGTTCTCCGTGTGTCGGCACCTCTAAAACTAAGAAAGACATCATACTTCCATCGAGCACGGTCCTGTGAATTACTCGCAAAAGAGGAAGAAGATGCCATGGATTCAATTATACGTCTGGAAAAAAAAAACACGAATTGTAGGTGGGGTGATAGAAAGAAAATGAAAGATGATCTACTCTTTTAAAAAGTATATTTTAAAAAAGAAAGAGTGAATCATATCAGATGGCGCTCTCCTTGAAAAAAGTATATTTTGAAATTGTAAATTATGTTGATGGTTTTCTTTGTCACCGAAAGCAGACAACTTGACATTTAAAAACGCTATGGGTCCTAATGAAAACAAAATAATCAATTGTTTTTGGAAAAGAAAGAAGAGAAAATGTTAACAAAAATAGGAAAAACAAAAAAAAAGGAAAGCATGTCGTATAAATTGGAACAGAATTACAGTACTATTCCTCAATCTCATGTATTTTTCATAAAC
>NW_006242149.1:0-1040 GCF_000226075.1 Solanum tuberosum
AGTTAGATGAGCTATTATTCATAATCAAACTAACACACAAGATCTATGCAATACAACCTTGATTGAATCAAAACAAACTTGTCCACGTACCCAAAGGTAAAGAAAATTGATGAGAGCTAAGATAATTAAATAATCACAAACTTACACTACATTTGTTTTTCTTTTGAGAAGCTATCACGCATGACACTAATAAAATCATTCTACCTAGCCCGGTTTCCACACAGTGGCAACAACTTAAAATTCCATCTTAACAAATAAGGGTATTCAAATATTATATAAGTATCAACAACTACTCCATGCTTATCCAAATATTGAGATCTTGGGGGTTCCACTTACAATATCCAAAGCATGAGATGAGACACCAAGAATGTAATAAAAGGGCAGAATCACGTGCATAATATTAAAAATAAAATAAAATGTAGGAAGTACATTGCAACTTACTATACTAATTTGAAATAAGGGAAAAAAGGTCCCACAAAAACTACTATATTTTAAATAATAATAATAATAATGATAATAATAATAATAATAACTCCAACAGCAGGACCCACACATGAAAAATCTTGCACAAACTTAAAGCATGGAAGTATGAATTTAATTATTTTTACTCAGAGGAAAGGGGTGACTATATGCATGTCGAGCAATTTTGCGAATGTCATAAAAACAGTAAGGACCAAAGTTTGAACAAAATCGACGTTAACATTTAAACAACACATCCACCACCAAACTTTTATAATTAAGCAACAAGTCGACAGTAAGTAAGAAAAATTCTACCAATGATAATCAATAGGCAGCCAATAATCTGAGAACGAGCTTTCCGAAGGTAGAATCGATATCACTAAACTCCAATTAGAATAGATGCTAGGAAAAAAAAGGAGAGTGGGTCTCGAGAGCTTAGGTTAAGATGAACGACTACCAATCTGGCACAACACAAGGTGACACATATAACGAACCTTTCTTTCTAATCAACAACAAATTCCAAATAATAAGGAAAGATGCATATTATACTTTACCATGCTTAAGAATAGTAAAAAAAGACC
>NW_006242150.1:0-1040 GCF_000226075.1 Solanum tuberosum
GCCACAACTTCTAAGTTGAATAAGCTAGCAGACAATAACTTCCATGTGCATCCTTGTTTTGATGAAAAGGAAGACAATGCTCCCTTCCATCAAGGAGCTGAAATGAATCAATACACTTTGACTAGTGGTGCAACGGCTCGAGGACAAACTTTAGGGATTAATGTTGAAAAATCGACTCTAATTGACAAAAATAGAAGTACTACAACAACTTCTAGTCGAAATAAGTCAGCAAAGACTAGTATCCCTGTGCCTCCTAATTTTTATCCAATGGAAGACGATGACACCCTCTTTCAAGAAGCAGAAGTTACTCGAGATGCTCAAAGAAGTGATAATTTGAAAAAGAGTTAGTCCAGTTAATATATTTGATCAAGAAATTTTGCTTAGCTTTCTTTACTTAATCTTTTTTGTATTCTTTCTGTTATTAATAATGGGCATGAACTTCTTGTTTTGGTTGACTTTCATCAAAATTTGCAGGTGCAGTTGAATTTGATAAGTCAAAAAAAGTGATTGGAGTGCCTCGATCTGCTCAAAAAAGTGATACTAGTTTTTTATTTTATTTGTGCAACTTTTTTTTGTTAGTTGAATTGAATTGTTAGTTTTTGTAACTTGCACTTAAATTTGCAGGTCCGTTTGAATCTAGAAAAGCAAAAAAAGTGTTTGAAGTGGCTCAAGGTGCTAAGGAAACTGAAACTAGTATGTATTTTCTTTTATGTAATATTTTCTTGTTGTTACTTGTAAAGCAGTCAAAAAATTATCTTGCCTTGCTTCCATCTGCAATAGATATGTTAGCATATGATAGCATCTTTCCATAGTCATTCTTGATCATTTGAGTTAATTTTCAAGTTAATTGATGGCTCCAGTTTGCGTTATTTCTTAAAGGAAAGTGGTAAGGCCCAAATATCTTACAGGAAAAGTATCCATTGTGAAACCCCATAATATTTAAATTAGAAGGAGTTCCATAAGCAGTGTTCCTGCAATAAATCCAACAGTTCTTTAGCAACATCTTAGTAACTGACCATTCCGGAAGAAATCCAACAGTT
>NW_006242151.1:0-1040 GCF_000226075.1 Solanum tuberosum
AATTGAAAAAATATAGTTTCCAATATAATGTCATAGAGAAGGCATTAAAGAGAGTTGTAAAAATTTCCAACATCCAATAACTCCAAGTTTATCAAAGGTTTCATATCTTTCCATCATGCATCTTGTTTACCCTTTTCGCTTCTCTCCTCCTCTTCACATTCCACAAGATTTAATCCACCACGAGGACAAGTGAAGAAAAACTCACTAGCACATAAAAACCTCTAGAAACTATAAAATCTAATTACATCATATATATGAAGATAAAAAAGATTCCTCTTCGTTGCATTCAGCCAAGGAGACCAATGTACCACTATTTCAAATCAATAAGTACAACACCACCAAGCCTTAAGGATGTTGTTAAAGGGCATAAAGTGGATGAAGCTCGAGGCAAGCTATTGACATTACCTTCAAGTATATTCGTTCCAACTTCCATTGACTACTAGATAGCACCCTAAGGAGCCGTTTCATAGGAGGTATTAATCAAAATAGTCCTTGGATTAAATTAGTCCCCCTAATACAATGTTTGGTTGCACAATTCAACTAAAACACATCTAATACATGGATAACGTAATACATCATATGTGGTCTTATCTAATACTCCATCTATCTCAATTTATGTGGTTTACTTTCTTTTTTAGTCTATCCAAAAAAGAATTGACACATTTTTATATTAAGTAACAATTTATCTTTAAATTGTTCATTTTACCCTTGATGAAATTATTTATAGTCCTACAAGTTTCTATCATTCATTTTAGACCACAAGTTTTAAAAGTCTTCATTTCTTTCTTAAACTCCATGCCGAGTCAAACTGCCTCACATGAAATGGGACAGAGGGAGTATCAAGGGAAAAATGAGCTAAAAATGCCTTATAGGTTCCCAATTTTAAAAAAAGGACAAGTGGGCTCCTTTACTTTTTCTCTACTTTTTCTTTTTAATATTAATAAAAGGACTAAACTAATAACATCTTTTGTCGTTGTCTGGAAAACTATTGAAGTTGTCTGGAAAACTACTAAAGTTGTTCGGACAACTATTGAAGTTGT
>NW_006242152.1:0-1040 GCF_000226075.1 Solanum tuberosum
TGAGGAGTCGCGATCAAGTATAGGTTACTCTTTCTAGTACATGTTATTCCAGCAGATTCAGTTAAGTCCAAATCACTTGGATTGATTCCAATAGGAAGTTTCCAATCAAAGTGATACAACAATTTAGCTAGTGGAAAAAAAACATTAGCTAAACCAAATGATATCCCCGGACACATCCTCCTTCCACTACCAAACGGAAGAAATTCAAAATTATTACCAATAAAATCTATTGAAATCTGCTCAAATCTCTCAGGTTTGAAACATTCTGCATCAATCCAATATTTAGGATCTCTTCCGATTGCCCATGCATTAACCATAACTTTTGTTTTCAAAGGAATAGTATAGCCATTTATGTCTACTTCTTCCCTACATTCCCTTGCGATCAAAAGGGGTCCTGGAGGATGGAGTCTGAAAGTTTCTTTAATGACCAACTTTAGGTATTTTAATTCTTCGACATCATTTTCATCAAAAGTTTCTTTTTTCTCCATAAAATTATTTTACATGTCAAGTCAATGGCTCTTTTGTACTTTGTACCTTGTGGCTTAAGCATCTCCAATAAGCTCCTTTGCTATTGTTTTTGTTACTGCACTTTGACATTTTGGAGTTGTGGGGATGTCTATTGTTTTCTAGTCTTTGTCGAGACTAAGTTATGGAAACTTCATTATTCGTTTCCCTTTGGGGTAATATAGTTCTTAAGCAGCAAGCACATATTAAGACGAGCTTAGTGATAGATGAAAGTGACGATGGACTTAAAATGACTGGACATACCACTCACCAGTAATATGAGTCCAGAAACGAGAAAATGACCAAAATGGTCCTTAATGTATGGGTAATGTTTTATTTTGGTCCTTAATATATTTCAGTTGATTGAAATGGTCCTTAATGTATAACCAAGGTGCTCATTTTGGTCCTTAATATATTTTATTTGATTGAAATGGTCTTTAATGTATAACAAAAGGTGTTCATTTTGATCCTTTATCCTAGATCTAACATATATTTTTTTATAAAAAAAGTGTTAAATTCAACTATGGACCCTATGT
>NW_006242153.1:0-1040 GCF_000226075.1 Solanum tuberosum
AGGAAATGGCTGAAGACTTCATGAATCGTTTTAGATTAAATATTAAAATTACTGCTGACAGATTCTCATTGGCCAACATACAGAAGAAGCCATCAGAGAATTTCCAGGAGTACGCACGACGTTGGAGAACCGAAGCCGCAAAGGTGCAACCACCACTAGATGAGAGTGAGCTTTCAAAGTACTTTATTCGAGCTCAAGAAGGTGTCTACTTTGAAAAGATGATGTCAATGATAGGCCAGAAGTTTGCAGAATTGGTCAAGATGGGAGACTTTATAGAGGAGGGTGTTAAATCTCGAAAGATTCAGTCTATGGTCGCATTGCAAGCTGCAAGTAGGGCTATACAATCGGGTTCCATTGGCGGCATCAAAAAGAAAAATGAGGATGTTTCAGCTGTCACTTACCAGCAAGGAGGATCGTCCTACCGATACCCCAACAATCCCCAAATCACTGCAAATGATTCATACATCCCATACCCTGTGTATAATACCCAACCACATTATAATCCACCCAGAGCACTAGCATACCAAAATCCTCCAAGACCATATGTCTCTGTCCAAGCACCAATACACCAAAATAGACCAGCATATGCACTGAGACCACGTCCAAATCTTGAAGCTAGAAATACTCGCACTTACACACCGATTGCCGAACCCTACACCCAATTGTTTGAGAGGTTGAGGACAGCGGGAGTGCTGCAACCAGTTGAAGGAAGACTTCCCGATCTAATCCCTCGTAATTTCGATGGAAACAAGAGATGCACTTACCACTCGGGAATTCAAGGACATGACACAGAAGATTGTTACGGTTTAAAGAACCGAATCGAGTCTTTGAAAGTTTTTGATCAGAAGAGGAGTAATCAAATGCACTCCAGCGCCTCCAAATGTGAACAACAACCCCTTGCCTAATCATGAGAATCGGGAAGTCAACATGGTTACTCTTGATGAAGAATATGTGGGCCTTGACTGTCCAGACATAGATGAACCAGATGCCATGATATCTTCGGTGCAACCTATTATCACTGTTCAACTAAGGGAACCTCT
>NW_006242154.1:0-1039 GCF_000226075.1 Solanum tuberosum
GGGAATAAGATCTTTGTTTAATCTTCAGATTTTTGTACTCAATTTGAGGTTGGTAACCTAATGGATATGTTTCCACTGGCTTTTTAAGAACTGTATTAAAATTTAAAAGCAGACTTAGTTGTGACAATATTGAGTTAAAATTGCTTATTCAAAATAACTCAATCAACTTTTATCACGAAACATGGTCAATCGACCAAACTTATTGCCGGCGAAGTAAATTTTAAGGCAACGAGCCACACTCCACCCAATCAAATGGAAGTCCCTTTCAGTGTAATCCTTTGGGTCTGTTATTTCTACCACTTCAGTAACAAGAAATGAATTGCCGGCTACTTTTGTTTAATTGGTCCCATTTTGCTGCCGAAGTTGATGACCACATTCAAGATTTTAAAATTCGACTTGCATTGTTAAAGTAAATACTCTAATATATCAATAAGATTCAAAATATCAAGATGAGTTCATATCCAAATTTTGAGACGGTCTAGAGGAGATTTGAGTTGGTAGTAGTTGGTATGACTCATCTGAGTGTGAGAGGCGTCTCATATTTTCCTTTGAGATTAGAGATATTCCACCAGATAAAACACCAGGCAATCCACTTGCTTTGCTGTTTAAAACGGGGGAATTGTATAAGTTGTTGCAAACCAAAGCAAACACTTTGTTCATGTTCAGTGTGCATCGATCTAAACCTTAAATTGACATACCTAGACCCAAGAACATCTTATTTACCTTCCATGGCACCCCAACAAATGAAAGACTAGGCGCGAAGGCTGGTGGCAAAATGTGCTTACTTTCAATCTGAGTGAGGTTCGAACTCAGACACGCTGGAAAGAATGACAATTTCGTTCGAGCTTCAAACCAACAAGGCAAGAAGCTCACTTGTTTAAGCAGCGTCATTAATATTAAAAAATTTCAACTAAAGCAGTGTCGGTTGACACTTCTTCACATAGGCTTCATTCGTTTGCATTTAATGAAGCTTTGAATCTAAATAGTTCAGACATTAGGCCATTAAATGTGTTTGTTTTTTTTAAAAACAAAAAAAAAA
>NW_006242155.1:0-1039 GCF_000226075.1 Solanum tuberosum
GAATATTGTCAAACCTATTTCAAACCCTCACTACTCAAATAAAACTAGTATATGCAAAATATGAGACGTTACATCCACCCCTCCTTAGGAACATTCGTCCTCGAATGTTTGCCTAATTATTCAGCTCCAATCAAGTTCAATCAAGCCTATGTTGAAATCTATTGTTAGCCACATAATACGCACATACTTATACTTACTTGTTACTGTCTCAACTCAGCACTTTGACCCTTCTCCTCGGATTGAAATAAATGAGGATATTTGGACTTCATTGCTTCTTCCGCCTCCCATGTAACTTCTTCAACTTGTTGGTTTCTCCATAGTACTTTTACAGAAGCTATTTCTTTGTTTCTTAGTTTCCTAACTTGTCGATCCAGTATTGCGATGGGTACTTCTTCATAAGTGAGATCTTTTGTAACATGTACATCTTCCGTAGGAGTGATACGAGATGGGTCGCCTATGAATTTTCGAAGCATTGAGACGTGAAACACCGGATGAACTGATGAAAGCTCTTGTGGTAGCTCTAACTCATAGGCTACTTGGCCAACTCTTCGAATAATCTTATATGGCCCTATATAGCGTGGACTCAATTTTCCTTTTTTACCAAACCTCATTACCCCTTTCATTGGTGACACCTTCAAGAACACCCAATCCTCTATAGAAAATTCTAGTCCTCTCCTTCTAACATCCGCATATGATTTATGTCAACTTTGAGCTGTTTCTAGCCGCTGCTGTATCACTTTGACTTTTTCCATAGCTTGATGAACAAGATCTGGCCCAAATAAGGCGGTTTCACCTTTTTCGAACCAGCCAATTGGGGATCTACATTTTCTACCATATAAAGCTTCATAAGGTGCCATTTTAATACTTGAATGGTAGCTATTGTTGTATGCAAACTCGACCAATGGCAAATGATCATCCCAACTACCTTTGAAGTCCAATATACAAGCTCACAGCATATCCTCGAGTGTTTGAATTGTACGCTCTGCCTGACTATCTGTTTGACGGTGAAAGGCTGTACTTAAATTCACTTGTGTTCCTA
>NW_006242156.1:0-1039 GCF_000226075.1 Solanum tuberosum
CCCCCCCCCCCCCCCCAAATGCTACTTCTTGTTATTAGATTCTTTTTGTGTGCCAAAAATAGTCAAAATTTCCCATATAGAACCCCTCAACCTCCTCTCTTAAAGCCTATTTTGAATAAGTGAGTTTACTTTCTCTTGGCTAGTTAACTAAAAGGTCAAATTTTGTTCAAAGACTCCCTATAATTAAATGTTTCCTCTTTACCTTATTATGCTCAACTTTAATTAGTACAAAATTATATTCCAAATATATATGATTAAAGATGGCAAGGTACAAAATGGCAAACAATATTGGCTCCAACTTAGGGTTTGTTTGGTACGGAAACGATACTACAACAAATAAAAGAATTAGCGGTAATAATATAATTATCGTTGTTAGCAGCAATAATACATATGAGTATCTATAAACAACACTCTATATAAATACCGTTAAAAGTTTTAGCAATTCTGAATGTAATGAAATTAACTTAATTGTTGCTACATATTGCCGTTAAAAACAAAATTTGTTGCCACTATTCATCTCTTGATGAGTTTCTTGTTTTTGTGTACGATATGTAAGCAAAAAATATTATTCTAAAAATATTTATATGTAGTCTAGACAAATACTATGAAAGGTGGAGGTTAGAGGTGATGGGGATGGTGGGGGGTTATAGGGGAGGGGTGAAGATGAGGTGGGAAAACACAATTAATATGAAATGTCACTTGTATAACTTATTTTTGCTGCTTTTACTAGAAAATCTCATTTTCCTCATTTAAAGGAATTTATTTTCTTGAAATAATCTTTTTAATTTTTTAACCAATGGAAAAACTCATCTATACCGAACACACCCTTATAAACTTTAACTTTCTAAAATTGAGTACTTGTCATGACATGGTATGTGAGAGACGTAATTATTGAAGTTTCAAATTGTACAATGTATCATACACCTTGAATAATGTATTATCTTTCCTTTTTTACTTTTGTTATTACAACTTTTAAGATGACTTCATATCCATTTATTCTTATATTTGTTTATATATATATATATATATATATATATAT
>NW_006242157.1:0-1039 GCF_000226075.1 Solanum tuberosum
TTTTATTTATTATTTAATTTTAATTTAATACTAATTTATTTTTTACCATGCATTTTTTTTCTTAGCAAAATACATCAATTAGATTAGACTTTATTCTAATTTCAGGAAAGATTAAAAAATATAAAAATAAAAAAAAAATGAAAAGAATGGTCTTGATTGTACTCTACATTTTATAAGAGAGGGGACCCACTTTTTAGAGGTCATAGATTCTTCTAGTAAGTTGCCTGATTTTTTGGGAAATTCAAAAACTCCTCTGCATTATGTACAACTGCTTTAAACTGAGATTTTTAGTAAATTGACGAAATTGTCCTTGGTCGTCCTCCTCATCACATTTCTATAGAATAGAAATATATATATATATATATGTGGCACAAATAGAATTTTGAGAGTCGAGTCGAAGTTGTTATGTGTTTTCAAATATTTCAAGTTGTTAATTATTGTGATTTATAGTACCTTTTCACGTCATTTTTAAATAACAAATGTTACTCTTTGGAAATAAATTCCCATTTTTTTAAAAGCAAAAGGAATATCAAGGAAGTCTTATTTGAAGACGAAATTAAGTTTTGACTCATTTTTTACGATGAACATTTGGAATATAATTTATGTTTGAATATGTTTTTATCATAAACATGACATATAATATACATTTCACAATTTATTTTTAAAAAAACTATCAAAATAAATCCACTTGACGATCCTATCTGAAACAACAATGAAAGCCGTTTATAAAATTATTAATGCATAACTCGATCAAGTAGTATAAATTTATAATCACAACTATTTACATCACAATTGTTTGGGGCAAAATATTGTAAATCACAATTGTTTGAAAAATTTATGTTATTTTAAATTGGGAATTGAAAACAAAAATATGAAAAAGAATAAAAGGAAAAACAAAAAGAATTAGCATTTGATCTTACCAATGACATCACCTTTGTTGTTTGTAGGAGTTAATTTGTCCTCTAACTTTTCAATATTTACCAACATATGCAAACAATTGTGCATTTTTTCTACTATATTATAAAAGAGAGTTTAGGCC
>NW_006242158.1:0-1039 GCF_000226075.1 Solanum tuberosum
AAATTTCTAAGGCAATGATTCACGGACGTGTCCACGGGCAGTAAACCCATCCGTGGAGATTTACTTAGAAAAAAATTCTAGGCCTCTGGTTCACGAGAGCCTTTACTAGCCGTGAATCAAAGAATGGCAGGTGAAACCCGTCAGTTAACTTTTCCAAGGTTATATGGGTCATTTCCTATGCATCTAATACCAAAACTAAATCATTTTAATCCTAGTCCTAGACCCTATATAAGTCTTTTTAACTCAAATTACACCCATTTACTCCATTATTTTCCAACACTCAAATCAAAACCACAAAGTTCATCTTCTAAACAAAATTTCTATCCCTAGAACTCAAAGAAGAAGAGTAGAATTGGAGCTAGGGCTTGAAGAAACAAGGCTATTTCACTCAATTTCTTTGGAGAATCATAACTAAGGTATGGTAGTCCTTCATCCATGGAGCCCTTCCAAACTAAATTTCTCAACTAGTTATTTTCTCCAAAAGTTAGGGTTTGACTTCAATCCTATGGGTTCTTTCAAAAAACATTTTTAATGGTTGATTTATGATGGATTAGGATTGAATTGATGACTTATTGATGATTTATTGTTGATTTATGATGAATTCCCCCAAGAACCCATGAAACCCCATGTCCCCCAATTTATGCCTTTGTGATGTGGGTGAATCGATGAAGGAAGAGTACTATGAGATTATGCTTGTAGTAATTTAGTTAATTGATTCATGTTATTATCCATATCTAATGTAGTAAGTCTAGATGTGTGATGAAATGTGATCCTTGACCCAAGAGGGGTGAACCCACATCAGGGATCTCGGTTTCGTGGCTAGAGGTTGATCTGAGAGATTTCGAGCTTTTGTGAGTCCTCATATTTCGAGGACTAATTTTCATTGATTTAGTTTTCTTTCTTACTTTCAGTTTTGGACATGATATATGGGCTAGGCCCAATTTGATTCTTATGTACTAGATGGCTAACTGCATCTCCAACCGTAATCTCTATTTTACTCTATAAATATAGAGTTCTCTATTGTATGAGACAACCAACT
>NW_006242159.1:0-1038 GCF_000226075.1 Solanum tuberosum
ATATATATATATATAAACAATCTTAATAATTCAATGTTCAAATCTACTGACAAGATCTTAATCATTCACATGTGCATTCAAATACAAACATCTTAATCTTAATGAAAATAAATGAGGCCTTAGTATACCCATCTGGACCCAGTGCCTTGTCTATAGCACATGCCGTGAGCACCTTCAGGACCTCATCTTCTTCAAAAGGCTTCTATAAATCTTGCTGCTCCTCCCTGCTGATCACTGCACATGGATTCATGTTGTAAGCAGGTCTGCAATTTTCAGTCTCACAATACATCTTATTAAATAAAATCACCTGCCTCTTGATATTTGTTGCTTCTGTTAGTTCATTACCTACCACCACCAATTTATCAATGTGATTGGCTCTCTTGTGAACATTTACAACCCTCCGGAAGAATTTAGTGTTCTTGTCTCCTTGCTAAATCCACATTGTCCTTGATCTTTGCCTCCAAGCTATCTTTTCCTTTCTAGCATAGTCTTCAAACTCCGTAGTTAAACTTGTCGTTTCAATTACTTCATCATCTGACAAAGGTTTGTCCTGCTGAATATTGTCAAATACAATAATTTTGTTAAGCAACTCCTTTTCACCTTTTCCTGATTTCCATGTGCTTGGGCTCCACCTCTTTTTTTTATTGAGACATGTAACTTTTTAGTCCATATCCACAGATGTACTACATCAAAGTGTAGTCCCCCTTCCAAAAGTATTACAACCTAGGAGACCTATTTGTACTTTTTGTTACAAATAGTCTTAAACAAAAAAAAATTCATTAGTTTATCCAAACACTTTTTGTTCGCACCAATAATAGTACAAAGCCAGACATATCATCTTAAAATTCTGCATATTACTTTGTTTTCCTTTAAAGCATTTTTGATTTCTTTCCTTCCACACTGTCCACCATAGATAAGCTGGTATAATCTTCTATCTCTCATCCTTTGTTGTAGCATTGCCAACTCTCATCCAGCACTTCAATACTCCTTCAATGTTCCTTAGTTTCACCCAAGTGATTTTCCTCAGACAAATGAATA
>NW_006242160.1:0-1037 GCF_000226075.1 Solanum tuberosum
AATTTATGTGTCTACCTTCGTCTAGAGTTAATTACTTCATCATATATTTGATGGAAGTTTTACCTTTTCTTTTTTTTTCTAATTCTTCTCCTCCTCTTTGTGTGCATGTAAACCCCTTCCGAGTCCATGGCGGACTTCTCCTCCTAGCATTCTCGAGTTGAGCCACAAAGGCTTAATAATTTTTTTTTCTCATCATTCGAGTCAGTCGGGCACATAAAACAGAAGCACAGGGCTGGAAACCCAGAGACAAGCCTCCAAAAGTCCTAAGATGGACTATATACATCCATTATACATTGTATACATTCAGTATACGTCAATATACAGGTCAAAAACGCAGGGATACAGGGCTGATGCGAAATACATGTGTTTGGAAGCAAGATATACATAAAAAGGGCTGATATACATGCCAATATACACTAATATACATCAAGTGTATACAAAATCGGGATTGAGTAAAATTCCCAAAAACAGCAGCGAAATTGGCCCAAAAGGGGGCCCAAATTCAAATTTCTCCCTTACTCGCTAATTATTTAATTGTGATTATTTATTGTTTGTTGTTTAACTCTAACTTTATAATCGTAAATCAACTTAGTTGGATCCCCCAAAAGACGAGCTATTTCTCTGGGTTGTTTTGTTTCTAACAAATCTCATTTTATCAATTTTTGTATTGTCATTTATAATCTTTAGTCAAAACTTTCTTTTTTCTTTTATTAGTTTAAAATAGTTTTTTTTTTTTATTCATAAACCAAAAACGACTCAAATAAAAACCAACTCATTTTGTTTCGTTAAAATTCTAAGTTACTTGTCTCTAATTCAAATATTTTAAATAGGGTCCCATTTTCTTAAAAAATAAAATTTGCTCTTTGTTTAACTATTTTCTCAAAGTTAATCTAATAAATTATTATTATAAATACTTACTTAGTCATTTTCTCAAAAAATGTTAGTTAAAACTTTTATTTTACAATTAATTCGAAATGATTTTCATGCTTTAATATATTAAATTGGTTTAAGTTATTTTAAAATGAATTAAATAAATT
>NW_006242161.1:0-1037 GCF_000226075.1 Solanum tuberosum
CTTCAAACCATCCAATAGGAGATCTACATATTTTCCTGCCATCTACGCAATTTCAAAAGGGCATAGATCACGCATACGAACTCGGAATCGAGCAAACTCGGCGTCGTTGGAAACATCATTCCACAAGCTTCGCAATCATAACTGGAACTACACCTAACTCATCCTGATGTAGGAGTTATCGCTGGTCAAACTTGACCAAAAACTCACCTTTTTCCCATACTTAACCAAATTTCCAGAACTGTAAAATTCTTTCCAAAAATAAAAATTTTCCACTTTTTTAAGCTTCTTCCTAGTTATCAACTTGCAAGATGTCACAATATATCCCCCTTGGGAACATTCGTCCTCGAATGAGATTACTCTTAAAAGGCTAAGGGTGTAACATCACTCGAACACCCAACAAGTAATCATGCAACAACAATAGCAACAACAACAACATGTTCACTATAATTCCAACTGCAGTAAGAAGGAAATTAGTACCTTAATCTGCATTTCCTCCGGATTAAAAGTGATATGGATATCTCTTCTTCAAGTCCTCCTCGGCTTCCCAAGTAGCTCCCTCAACTAATTGGTTCCTCCAAACAACCTTCACTAAGGCTCCCTCTTTCGTTCTCAACTTACGAACTCGGCAGTCAAAAATCTGAACCGGAACCTCCTCATAAGATAAACTATCATTGAGCCTAATACTTTAAGTTGGTAGGATCAATGAAGGATCGCCTATAACATGGAGATGTGAATAACCGGATGAACCAGTGCTAAATCCTGTGGTAGCTCCAATTCATAAGCCACATTGCCAACCCTTTTGACTATGCGATAAGGTCCAATATACCGGGGACTGAGTTTCCACTTCTTACCAAACCTCATAAACCCCTTCATGGGTGAAACTTTCAAATATACCCAGTCATCTACTTCGAACTCTAACGCCCTTCTCCTAACATCAGTGTAGGATTTCTGTGGACTCTGTGCCGTTTTTGACCTCTCTTGAATCACTTTCACCTTCTTCAAAGCTTGGTAAACTAAATCTGGTCCTATCAACCCTG
>NW_006242162.1:0-1037 GCF_000226075.1 Solanum tuberosum
ATATGGCTTCACTGAGGCAATTATCAAAGCCAAAAATAGTATAATCATACAAATATTATGAAATATTTTTTTAAAAAAAATTCGTTAAACTTAGTACCTAACTAAATTCTAACGTACAAAGCATAATATTGGAAATATATATTTCTTCATTTGCTATTCATTTGAAGTTTGCAAAATAAACTATGATCAAGAAATCATATCAATATTAATTGATTATCCTTCATTATTAAACTAGTGGTAGTAACTTAAAGAAATTATATATGTTTGATTTCTATGTATGGTCAATGAATTTACTTAAAATATGACATTAACATTTATTTTTATTTTTGATATAGGTTCACAATCATGTATGGTACTCGGAAAAGATCAAAAGTGTCAAAGAGCACAAGATTGTGCTCCTTCTTGTCAACTTGGAATTCCAACTTGTTCTGACGGAATTTGTGGATGTATTGAGGGAATAAGAAGGAGTGTTTATTTTAAGAAAGACAATGTTTATTTGGGTAAATGTTCTTGTGGATGTAAACCACATTGTGTCCTAGGATTTTGCACATGTCCTTGTTGTTGAAAGCAAAAACTAAGACATGCTTGAGGTTAAGAGAATACTTATCTTATTATAATGAAAACTTAGAGAATATTTTATCTTATTTTAATAAAAGCGTAGTCTGCCAATTTGATATTTTCACTTCCTTCCTCCAATTCATACTAGGATAAATCTATTGTGATGGTTATGAGCATATGTGAATTTAAAAAATCCACTAATTATTTGTAAATATTTTATTTGGCTATGAATACAGTTATTATCATGAAGACTTATATTAGCATATCAATGGAAATCATAAGCTTTATATTTCTAGGTTCACCTCTAAATTCGTGTTACAAATCTTAATATACTAAAAGTGTCGTGCCTTTGATCTACACCGTAGGTGTGGCCGACAATCAAAATCACTTATGATCCAAGAAACCCTTTGTCTAACATACTATAAAACCGAACATTAAATAATGTGAAAGCTAATAATAATAATAAATAATAATAATAA
>NW_006242163.1:0-1036 GCF_000226075.1 Solanum tuberosum
AAATTAAACTATGACAATTAAAAATCAACGGAGACAAAAAAAAATTTTCAATTTATGTGACATAAATAGAATTTGGAAAGTCAGTTGAATTTTAATATGATACTTAGATATTTTAAGTCATTAACTATTGTAATTTATATTACTTATTTTACGTAAGTTTTAAATAATACTACTATGTTACTCTCTCTATTCCATTTATGTAAGTTATAATACTACTATGCTACTCTCTTTATTCCATTTATGTAGCATGTATAGAATTTTGATAGTCAACTAAATTTTTACATGCCTTTTAACTTTTTAAATTATTAATTATCGCTGTATCCTAATTAACCGAATGTTTCCAAAAAAAAAATTTAATTTCCAGGAACAGGTTATTAATGCAATATTTAATTAGCAATTATAATTATCAATATAACTACAGTAAGTGTAAATTTGGCCCCACATGTCAAAAGAGATAGTCTCAAATAGGAAGCAATCACACGTGTATGGAGTACAATGCAAGTGGGCCCACATATTCAGTAAAATTGTCTACAAGCATTCAAAAGATAGACTGTAAATAATTGAAAATAAAATGACTTTTTTGTCCAAAAAAGAAACGCTACATCCATGTAAAGTTGAAGTACAAAAAAGTTAAAAGGATAAAAATTTGTGAAATACCAAAATAACCCTTGGTCGGTAAGTTGGCAAGACACCCGAGAGGTGCTTGTCAAGCCGCTTGTATTACTCCTATATATTTTACTCCTATATAGAAGTGGAGTTAATAGGACTAACAAAACAATACAATTTGTACAATAAGCTAAGAAATATGTACTTTACTCTTTACTCCTATTTAGAAATGAGAGTTTGTGAGGACCAACATTGCACTAAAGAGTTGGACTAAAAGCTTTAGAAATTGTATATTGAGGCCCACCAAAAAGATGAACTAAAGTAACTTCATCTACTTCTACTTTTTCTACACATTGGAATGTGTACTGCTTTCTGTACACGTGTTTTTTTAACTATTTTTGTTATATTTTTCTTTAAAATAATTATTGCC
>NW_006242164.1:0-146 GCF_000226075.1 Solanum tuberosum
TATGTTTTAACAACAAAACATAAGATAACAAAAAAAAAAGAAAAAAAAAATAGAAAATCTTTTTGAAAGAATAGTTACAGTCATAGTTAATAATGACTATAGTTATAATGAGATTGACATAGAAGAAGATTTAGAAATAGTAAAAG
>NW_006242164.1:233-1036 GCF_000226075.1 Solanum tuberosum
TGAAATACCACAAATATTATCAAAAATGAGTACCTCAAGAAGAATAGATAAAACCCCACAAAAATCAATGGAAGATGATATAAAACCACATCATTATTACATAACGGGAATAATGGAACAACGAAAATATTTAATATTAATAGATACAGGACGAGAAGAAAACTATATTACAAGAGAATTAGTGACGGAAGATGAAATAATAACTACTGAGCAATCATGCCCCGAATTACCAAAGTCATTAATGTATACCGAAGAAACTACAGAAAAGGAAATAATCATTGGAGGAGTACCAATAGTAATAAAATTTAAAATATATCAAGGAGATGAAAATATAACTTTAGGAATAAAATGGTTAGAACAAGTAAAACCATATAATCTAGAAGACAAACAATTGACAATAAATTATGAAAATAAAAGAGTAATAATAAAAAGAACTTTAGTAGGATAAAAATATGAAAATATATATACTTGGAAAGATAATAATAGAGGGATATTACAACAGATATTATACACCGATGATAGATACGGGAGCAGAAGCTAATATATGTAAATACAATTGTTTACCAGAAGATAAATGGGAAAAATTAAAAACACCGATAATAGTAACAAGATTTAATAATGAAGGAAACATGATCACATATAAGACAAAAAATATAAAAATACAAATATGGGATAAGATATTAACTATAGAGGAAATATATAACTTTGAATTAACTACAAAAGATATGCTATTAGGAATGCCATTTTTTAGAAAAATTATACCCACATATAATAACAAAAACACACTGGTGGTTCACAACACC
>NW_006242165.1:0-1035 GCF_000226075.1 Solanum tuberosum
AATGATAACCTTGGTAGGGGTTTCATGAAATAAAAAATTTGAATTTATATAGATAGAAATGAAGGATTACCAAAAGAAATCTTAAAATTTTAGATTAAATATTTGGAGGTTATGAATATGAAAAGATGAGAGTTATGGATATTAAGAGTATAAAAATTTAATAGGAGATTCGATATGAGTTACCAATGTGAATATTTAAAGCAAATAAAGAAAATAATAATAAATAAATGAAGAATAGGAAAAAAATTTAAAGCAAACAAATCATGTAGATTTTCACCATTTTAAATTATTAAACTAAAGCTAACAAATCATGTAGATTTTCACCATTTTAAATTATTAAATTTATTTATTTATCATAAAATATAATACTTTGTCCACTTAAATTATATTATTTATGGGAGAAGTTATGGAACAAATCATGGAAAAAGGAAAAGTTTAGTAATTTGTGTAGAGATTTTTGGATTTTTTCCATATTCCAGAAGTTGTTCGGAATTTATATTAGGCCCATGCTTCAAGGATGGATTTCCTTTAGAACTCGAGTAATTTTATCCACTACTAGAAGGGGAGAAACTTCATTTACACCATGCAACCTGGTTGGCACAAAAACAACACATGGAGGTCATGGCCAACTGTAACTGAAGGATGGATCGGTTGGGTTGATCTAATAGAGAAAGTAAAAGGGGAGACATGGAGAATAATGATATTTATGATGCCATATAATTATCTAAAGTTAACATACCCTGTGATGATGATATCTTGTATGCTGCATTATGCTTCTGATCTACCTCAAGTAACTCATTCCACTTCAACTTTGGCATGATGAGTCCCACTGTGTAGGACATTTTTGCTTTGACGGGGATTAGAACTCAGGGTGAGGCGATTAGTACAGTCCTAGAAATCTAGAATTCGACCTTTTCTTTGCCAATCTGTGAGAAAAATAAGAAAAATATATTATGAGGATCTTATCAAAGTAAACATGGAACGAGAGGATGTAACTAGATGACCATTTCCCATTCCTTAATATGTGGCTTTGCA
>NW_006242166.1:0-1034 GCF_000226075.1 Solanum tuberosum
GTACTTTTACAGAAGCTATTTCTTTATTTCTTAGTTTATTAACTTGTCAATCCAAAATTGCAATGGGTACTTCTTCGTAAGTGAGATCTTCTGTAACGTGTACATCTTCCGTAGGAGTGATACGAGATGGGTCGCCTATGCATTTTCGAAGCATTGAGACATGAAACACCGCGAGATGGGTCGCCTATGCATTTTCGAAGCATTGAGACATGAAATACTGGATGGACTGTGGAGAGTTCTTGAGGTAGCTCTAACTCATACGCGACTTGACCAACTCTTCGAATAATTTTATATGGCCCTATATAGCGCGGACTCAGCTTCCCCTTTTTACCAAATCTCATTACCCCTTTCATTGGGGATACCTTCAAAAATACCCAATCTCCTATTAAAAATTCCAGTCCTCTCCTTTTATTATCTGTATATGATTTATGTCGGATTTGAGCTGTTGTTAATCGTTGTTGTATCACCTTAACTTTTTCCATAGCTTGATGAACAAGATCTGGCCCAAATAAGGCAGTTTCGCCCGCTTCAAACCATCCGATCGGTGACCTACACTTTCTCCCATATAACGCTTCATAAGGTGCCATTCTGATACTTGAATGGTAGCTGTTGTTGTAAGCAAACTCAATAAGCGGCAACTGATCATCCCAACTACCTTTGAAGTCTAATATACAATCTCGCAACCTATCCTCAAGTGTTTGGATTGTACGTTCTGCCTGACCATCCGTTTGAGGGTGAAAGGCCGTGCTTAAATTCACTTGCGAACCCAAACTCTTCTGAAATGACTTCCAAAAGTTCGCGGTGAATTGAGCTCCTCTATCAGATATAATAGAGATTGGCACTCCATGTAGCCGAACTATCTCTTTAATATACAACTTTGCATACTCTTCAACTGTATAAGTAGTCTTGATCGGTAAGAAGTGCGCTGCTTTGGTGAGTCTATCAACAATCACCCATATAGAATCAAACTTCCGAAATGAGCGAGCTAAACCAATGAAAAAATCCATATTAATCATATCCCACTTCCAAATTGG
>NW_006242167.1:0-1033 GCF_000226075.1 Solanum tuberosum
GAGAATAAATGGAGAAACTCCAAGAAATTTGGGAAGACACCTTGAAACCCTAACTACAATGAAGTCTTCTCCTTCTAGAGCCTTTAGAGAGAGAGTTTAGAAAGAAGTGGGTTTTGATTTTTATGATTTGGAGTTATAAGGTGGAAGACTTTTATTACTTAATAATACCATAATGAACCTAAAATAACTATTTATAACCGTTTTCAACCCTTAAGTAACTAATTAGTAAATTACTAAAACACCTCCACTTCAACTGTGTGGAGGCAGTGAACTCAGGTGCCATCCACGAGTACCCATCCACGGGGCGTGGATTGAACCACGGGCCATGCTGGCCACTCGTGGTTTGGTACTGATAAGGTGCACACGAGGATCTTGGTGAGGAGACTAAGTCTCGACTCACGAGACCCTTTCCACGGAGAGTGAGTCGGTCTACGGACCGTACTACATGCTCGTGGTTTGGGACTGAGGCTCCCTTTTTGGGGGCCAAGTCTCCCATGACTAAGTATTGACTTACGACCATGACTCACGGTCCGTAGACCAGTCTACTGGCCGTAAGTCTTGGTCTCGTCTCTAGCTGCAGTGTTGCTAGCTTTTGGGTCCAAGTTTGGGTCCTCCTCAAGGACCCCTTGGCTGGTCCTTGGGGAGTCGTACCCGGACGGTTGGACCCTAAACAAGAATTTTTAAAATTTTTAAACCCTTTTTTAGAAACTTTAGTCTACCTACGACACTCTAAAGTCAATTTACAAGACCTAGCAACTCACTAGTTCAATGCACTAGTTTCCGGACATCACGGTCATTTCTTGACGTTTATGCATTAACACTTCCTTACCAATTTAGTTACATTAAATTAGGTATTGAAACATCATTTCTACTCTCATTAAGTCATTAGTCATCAATTAGGCTCTAGCTTAGGTCGTTAGATTTCTGGAGTGTTACAGAAACTAAGTCAAGTATGAATACTACCATACCTTTAGGGAAGAATTCCATACGAAATTGAAGAAGAAATCTGCTCCTTGACCCCTTGACTTGACCT
>NW_006242168.1:0-1033 GCF_000226075.1 Solanum tuberosum
AAGCAGCTGAAATTCGACTTGGGAAAGGTTCAATAAATTAGGTCAATGTGAGAGCTTTTGATGGAGTGCATAGGGACACGATAGGGGTAGTGAATTTGGATGTTCAGATGGGACCTGCAGAATTCAATGTGGAGTTTCAGGTGTTGGACATCAATACCAGCTATAATCTGTTTCTGGGAAGACCGTTTATCCATATGGTTGGGGCTGTGCCTTATACCCTTCACCAATTGATGAAATTTGTTTGGAAGGATCAGGAATTGGTCATTCATGGTGAGGGTAGTCACTCCGATGGGTATGCACCGATCGTTCGCGAGGTTTCCCGAGGTTGTGATTTCTACACAGTGGAGCCGGTAAATGCCACCAGTGATGATTTAGCTTCGCAACCTCCTATGCCCCCCGTGTACAAGATGATTGCTACTATTATGCTCAAGAGTGGTTTCGAACCAGGTTTTGGATTGGGGAAGCACTTTCAAGGAATTGTCGAGCCAGTCCAAATTCCTGCCAAAGGAGCAAAGTTTGGTTTGGGGTATGTCCCCGCGAATGTTGATGAAGCAGAGGTGAAGAACAAGAATATTGATCAAGCATTGGCCAGGCCAATTCCTCATCTGTACCAGTCATTTCCGATACGAGAAAATGTCAACGATGGTGGTCTCGGGGAAGGAATCTGTGGCCTTTTTGAGGAGATTGATGCGGTCATCGATGGAGAGGCTGGGATATCAGGCATCCGTGATGCAGAACCTGAGGAGCAATTGCAGAACTGGACCTCCACACCACTCCTGATTTCCCGCTCATTTGGGTAGAAAAGACATGTGTCTTTGTTATTTTAAAATCGGTGGTAGTCCGGAAGAGGCCCGAGATCCACCCTTTATGAAGTTTTATTCGTTTGAAGTTTTTAAATTCCCTTGTGATGTTTTTAAAAAAAAGCTAAATGGCCCTCGGCCATGGCTAAAGTTTGCGCTTGCTTTTTTTTTCAATTTAAATGAAAGCCTCTTTTATAAAAAATTGTTTATTTATCTATTTATATTTTACTTTT
>NW_006242169.1:0-1033 GCF_000226075.1 Solanum tuberosum
GATATGCTTAGAGCTTGTGTATTGGAGTTGAAAGGTAACTGGGATGATCATCTTCCTTTGATTGAATTTACATACAACAATAGTTATCATTCTAGTATCGGTATGGCTCCTTTTTAGGCAATTTGCATACAACAATAGTTATCATTCTAGTATCGGTATGGCTCCTTTTGAGGCACTTTATGGTAGACGGTGTAGGTCACCGGTTGGGTGGTTTGAAGTTGGAGAGGTGGCCTTGTTGGGTCCGGATCTGGTCATGGATGCTCTTGAGAAGGTAAGGATGATTAGGGAGAGGTTGAAAACAGCCCAAAGTCGTCAAAAGTCTTATGCCGATGTGAGGAGACGGGATCTTGAATTCAAAGTGGGTGATTGGGTTTATTTGAAGGTTTCTCCAATGAAAGGTGTGGTTCGTTTTGGTAAAAAGGGTAATTAAGTCCTAGGTATGTCGGTCCTTATGAGATAATAAGAAGGGTTGGTAAAGTAGCCTATGAGTTGGGGTTGCCCAAGGAGATGGAATTAGTTCATCCGGTATTCCATGTATCGATGTTGAGGAAATGTGTTGGTGATCCTAACGCTATTGTACCTCTTGAGGTTGTGGGTGTTGTAGAAGATAATTTGATGTATGAAGAAGTTCCGGTTCAGATCTTAGATAGACAAGTTAAAAGGTTGAGGAACAAAGAAGTGGCGTCCGTTAAGGTGCTTTGGAGAAATCAACAAGTGGAGAGTGCTACTTGGGAGGCCGAAGCGGACATGCAAAGACGTTATCCTTATCTATTCAACTCCACTCAAGCCTAAGGTATTAAATCAAGTGCTTTGTACTCTATTGAGTCTTACATTTCAGCCCCTGAATCAATAATGTGCATATATGTTTAAATTGATGAGTAATGGATGCTTTACACTAAGTTTTGAAATCTTGAAGTGATGTTTAAATAAAAATTTTGCATTCATGTTGGGGCTGATATGTTCTTACTAAGTCTTGCCTTGTACGTCTCTTCCATATTTGGGGACGAAAGTTCCCAAGGGGGAGATATTGAAA
>NW_006242170.1:0-1032 GCF_000226075.1 Solanum tuberosum
AGAAGAGGTTAATAGAAGCATCTTAGAAAGAGGTCTTCGAAGGAGTCTTTGTACCTACTTATGCATAGTTCAGTAGCCATGCGATAAGCATTTCTCGAGTATTAGAGTAAAGGGAATTTATACCAGTGTAAAGATATTGAAATAGATCCATAGCTTTCAAGTGTCAACTTCAAACCTAAGGGGTAGATGATAAGATGAGAAATCAAGTCAAGTGTTGAGGATGAGATAGTGATTTCTTCAGAAAGATTTTTAAAGATATATCAATCCGTTCATAATCTTGCATATTCCTCAAGAAAAGTTATTAGGAAATCTTGTGGATATTCCTAATATCAGAATTGTGTCTATGACCTATACTCATACGCTTTAGAGAGATTCACATCTATAGTTTCTGGAATGAGGGGCAAAGACTTTAGCTCATTAACCACGAGTTTAATCCATAAAGTTGTGAATATCAGTCTTATGCTATGAACCTATTCATATAAGCAATCATGTCTCTCGATATGTTCAGTCTCACAAATCTACGAATTACTCTCAACGGCTAGCAACATAATGTTATGTCATACATATTCTTTTATAAGAATTCTCGAATGAATCGTGCTTATGATATTTCGCACTAAAGTCTTTTCAGTAATCCTTTTTAGTTTTGGAGAGTGGTGTTGTTGATAGTAGTTGTGTAATGATGGAGGAGAGGATTTATATTTATTATTGTGATAGTGATGGTGTGTTTATTCTATATAAGGTTATGAATGTAGAGGAAGAAGGAGACAAAGTTTTACAATGAGTAAGTCAGCTTTCTAGTGGTAATGCATGAAAGTAAAGTTGGTAGTGTTGATGAGATGATGAGAGGATGAGAAGTTATAAGAAAGAGGGTTAGTAGGAGTCTATGGAGTGGTTAAGTTTCTATACTTGAATGTGGCATTGTTAACATGTGGACAACGCATGATACATTAGGTGTTTCATGATATGAGCTCAAGGTTGGCTGAAGGTAGCGCTAAGGAGTATTGTTCTTGGGATGAGATTTCCTAAAGAGGT
>NW_006242171.1:0-1032 GCF_000226075.1 Solanum tuberosum
ATAAAAAGGTCTTATAGTTGCTAGGAAAGGAAAAGAAAAGCATAGGGTCAATTTTGGAAAAGAACTAAGGACCCATAAATTCTTGACTTAAAAATTGTGCCCATTCCCGTCTTAGTTCGCCCTTTGTTGCAGCATGACAGTGCTTCATATTTCGGGCATAACTTTTCACTCCAAGGTCGGAATTGGGCAAAACTCGGTGGCGTTGGAAAGAGGATTCAGAGACCTTTAATTGGATAGGTAAAGGTCCACCTAATTCATTTTGAGCTAAAAGATATGACCATTTAAAGTTGACCCTTACAACTCACTAGTTCAAATAGACTAGTTTCCGGACGTCACGGTCATTTCTCATCATTTCATCAAGTTCTCAACTCCAAACTCACATGTGAGGCTCTAGTTTCACTAGTTCGTTTTTAGGGTCGTTACACCTTACAAGCAACGAGGAGTGGGGTGATTGTGTGACGACACTAAGCTTAGCAAGACCAAGGAATCACCTCTTCGTTACTAACCCAACACCGGACCCTTTTGTGGAATATGGAATGAGTTGTATTCAGAATGGAAAGGAATTGTTGGAATTATGGGGGAATGAAAGGGCTGATTTTATGGGGGAGTTATGGAGTGATTTAGGGAGGTTATGAAATGGTTGAAACGGTTGAAGAGTGAATGGAGGGAAGTGGAAAATGATTTGAAATTAGGGGAGTTTTTAAATAAGGGGTCCGGGTCGGGTCAGACAGAATTAGGGTTTGGACTCACGAGACCTTGTCTACGGTCCGTGAGTCGATCTACGGTCCGTAGATTAGGACCGTAGATCACTCTTACACTTAGAAAAATTTAGAGGCTTACCTGGGATCTACGGACACCATCCACGGTCAGTGGATTGAACGACGGACCGTCGATGGGGTCCGTAGACCTCTGCACCAGACCATTTTCTGCAGATTTTTCATGGTGTACCTGCACATGTAGCAACCAATAGGCTATTCTTTTTACAGTTTCTGGACATTTTTAGACACAGACTCTATGCTAATTCTAGCCAAC
>NW_006242172.1:0-1032 GCF_000226075.1 Solanum tuberosum
GAAGTCGTTATCTCCTCTGCCGGTGCTGTCTCTGGTTCGCTGCACCCCGAAAGGTAAGGGTTACCTCGTTTCGAGTACATTTCGCTTAATGTGTTGTTATTTGACTTTCAACTGTAGGGACTGCTTACGTGTTGAGATTTTAAATATTTTGGTTCATTTTTTCTGCTGCTAATCAGTGATAAAGTTCGCTTATTAGTCCATGTTTTGCTCGTTTCCATTTTCTTCAGAGGTTTGATGTCTCATTCTTGTTTTTGAGTCCATTTCTCTCTGTTTTAATCCTTTATTTATTTATTATCTCGACTAGTGAACTGTTAAGGTTGTGGTTCAGTCGTGAAGCTCGAAATCCTTTTTATAGGTGATTTCGACTTCCGTCGGCTGCATATTCCCTGTTATTTTGTATTATGAAATAGATAATTTAGTTAGTTCGAGTTGATAGAATGCCCGTTTGTGTTGGCTGTGCTATTCTATCTTCTTTACTGATCTCTCTGTTTGCCTACTTGCCCTCCATTTAGTTCGAGATCACTTAGTATTTTATATTTGATGTCCTGAATGAATCTGTAGCTGATTGCTTCGACCATGCCAATTCCCTCTATGCTCTGTCTATATATCTTGTATGCCATAAATGAGCCAAGTTGTATGATCGGTCTGAATTGCATTCTCACCATGATATACTACTGCCTCATTATTGTATGTGTTTGTTTAGCATGAGTGTTCTATCCTTCTTTTCTAAATGTTTCTGCCAATAGTGTTTCATTTTAGAAAAATCGTGATTCGCAACTTTGACTCCAAATTTTATTTTGTTTTGTGTTCAATTATAGTAGCCTAAGTCAATGTGAGTTTTCAGATTTCAGATTTATAAATCCATCCAGCCCTTTATATTGAATTGCACGTGTGACCATTTATGGTCAGTTCTTCGGGTAAATGCTTTGAAAATTCGTTAAATCAGAAAATTCGTGACACTTGCTTCCTTAAATCGATTTGTGAGTCTTTTGGTAATAGAGCGCAATTTTTTTTTTTTTATATATATATATA
>NW_006242173.1:0-1031 GCF_000226075.1 Solanum tuberosum
ACAGTTTCAGCATTTCCCAGGTAGATCTTGATCATTTTCCCATTTACCATAAACCTTGTTCCATCCTTTTTTTCAAGCTCAACCGCCCCATGGGGGAACACTTTTGTGAGCAAAAATGGCCCAGTCCATTTGGACTTGAGTTTGCTTGGAAACAAGCACAACCTAGAGTTGAATAGAAGCACAAGATCTCCAACCACAAATTCTCGCTTTTCAATTCTTTGATCATGATACCTCTTCATCTTTTCTTTGTACAAGGCTGAACTTTCATAAGCTTTTAGGAGAAACTCATCAAGTGTATTCAGGTCATCCATTCTTTGATTAGATGTGGCGCTCCAATCTAAATTTAACTTCTTCATAGCCCACATCGCCTTATGCTCTAGCTCTACTGGTAAATGACAAGATTTCCCATATACAAGTTGGTAAGGAGACATACCTATGGGGGTCTTGTATGCAGTGCGATATGCCCATAGAGCATCATCAAGCTTCCTTGACCAATCTGTTCTATTAGCATTCACAGTCTTTGCCAATATCTGTTTGATCTCTCTGTTGGACACTTCAACTTGACCGCTAGTCTGTGGATGGTAAGCAGTGGCTACATTGTGACGGACACCATATTTCTCACGTGGTGCCTTGAACAACTTATTGCAAAAGTGAGAACCTCCATCGCTAGTAATAGCCCTCGGTGTACCAAATCTGGAGAAGATATTCTTTTTCAAGAATGCGGTTACACTTTTACCTTCATTGTTGGAGAGCGCTACTGCTTCCACCCACTTTGATACATAATCAACCGCAACAAGAATGTACTTCATCCCATATGAACTCACAAATGGTCTCATAAAATCAATGCCCCATACATCAAACAATTCTATCACTAGTATAGGATTCATAAGGAGCTCTTACCTCTTTGAAATCCCTCCTTCTCTTTGGCAACGATCACAAGACTTGGCGAAATCATGAGCATCTTGATGGATGGTGGGCCAATAGTATCCACACTACAAAATATTATGCGCAGTCCGAATACCACTATGATG
>NW_006242174.1:0-1031 GCF_000226075.1 Solanum tuberosum
TTCTTTTGATGTTCGTTGCGGGTGTAGAAAAACTCTAATATTTTCTTGTATTATGCCTCTTATGCTTATGTTCACGAAGTTTTCTCAAAAGGGCATATATCATGACTTTCAAATAAAATGTTCGTTTTAATCATGTTTTTGCATGGCTATCATACTTAGTACTTAATTGTGCTAACCCATTCTACTTCATGTTTTACTACAAGTGTAGGTTCCGGTAAGTGGGTGGTTTCCTCTAGTGAAGCTTGGATTTGAGTTCCCCAAGACTAAATGGTATGTCCTCATAGATCGACGACAAGTAGTTGATGTTTCCTTTCTTTTCATGTAATAGACTACTGTTAAGTTTATCGACTGTAAAGGGCCGTGACCCTATTTTGTTTCAAGTATGATGTTTAGATGGCCATGTGAGACGATAGACTTCCGCTTGCTTTTAATGCTTTTGATTGTTTGATTTATAAATGAAAAGTTTTAAATTCCGCACCATTTTCCTTATATCGAATGTTATGAATGCTATGAGGCTTGTATGAGGCTCTTCGGAGCCTTGTATGTCGGTCACGTCTAGGGGGTGCTCTTGAGGCATGATAGGTAGGGCATCTAGCTCTAAGTCTCAGGAAAGTGTCTCAGGTAACAAAACCTACCCAAACTGCTCGAAGTGTGGTGAGAACCATATGGGCGAATGCCTTGCAGGACATGAAGGATGCTTTGGGTGTGGTCAGTTGAAACGACCCCAAAAATGCCCGAAAATGTGCTTCGGAAACACCTATAATTGTAATTTCCATATATCTCAAAATCCGTGCATGATTCCGGAAATTCGACTTCATATTCTTATTCGGGGGGTCAAATTGAGTGGGAAATGGGTCTAACCCGAATTTTAGAGCAACCGTATCAAAATCCGAAATTTCCAAGTGAAGCCTTTTCGAGGGTCTACTTTTGAGTGTCATATCTCCTAGCACACAAATTATTTGGTGGCCAATAATATATCCATGGAAAGCCCTTTGAGTTAGCTACCTAACGCACTTCGTTTCACCTCATTC
>NW_006242175.1:0-1030 GCF_000226075.1 Solanum tuberosum
CCATGAGTCCAAATATTCTATTCATCCGGGCACAACTTAGATGTATCGTGACTTGAGACAGCAATACTGGTGGAGCGGGCATGAGGAGAGATATTGCGGATTATGTATCGCGTTGCTTGAGTTGTCAGCAGGTTAAGCCGAGCATTTTAGGACTGGTGACGAGCTTCAGAGATTACCCATTCTAGAGTGGAAATGGGAGAGGATCACCATGGACTTTCGTTGTAGGATTACCCCGCGCTTCCCGTGTTCTTGATAGTATTTGGGGTCATCGTGGATCGATTGACCAAGTCAGCACACTTCATTCCTGTCCATACTTCCTACAGTGCTGAGAGGTTAGCCCGTATCTACATTCGAAAGGTGGTTCGTCTTCATGGTGTGCCTATTTCCATCATCTCAGACCGGGGCCCACAGTTCACATCTAGCTTCTGGAGGACCTTCCAGGATGAGTTGGGTACCCGTGTTGACCTTAGTACAGCTTTCCACCCGCAGAATGATGGTCAGTCGGAGCGCACGATTCAGGTACTTGAGGACATGTTGCGGGCTTGTGTTATGGATTTTGGGGGTCAGTGGGACCAGTATTTGCCTTTGGCAGAGTTTGCGTACAACAACAGCTACCACTCGAGTATTCAGATGGCCCCATTCGAGGCCTTAAATGGTAGGCGTTATCGCTGTCCAGTTGGTTGGTTTGAGTCTACAGCTCCCAGGCCGCACGGTACAGACTTGATGCGAGAGGCTTTAGATCATGTGAGGGTGATTCAAGATAGGCTCAGGACAGCCCAGAGTAGACATCAGAGTTATGCAGACCGTAGGCGTCGACTGTTGAAATTTGCTGTTGGTGATAGAGTATTCCTCCGTGTGTCGCCCATGAAGGGTGTAATGAGATTTGGGAGGCGGGGAAATCTTAGCCCCAGGTATATAGGTCCTTTTGAAATATTGAGGACAGTTGGAGAGGTCACATATGAGTTCGCTTTGCCCCTGGCCTTTTCAGCTATTAACCCAGTTTTTCATGTTTCGAAGTTGCGCCGATATG
>NW_006242176.1:0-1029 GCF_000226075.1 Solanum tuberosum
CTAAAATTCATTAATAGGTACTAACAATTCCAAACAATAAAAGTATTTTTAACGACTAAAAATTCTTTCGTTAATTGTATGCTAGTTTAACACCAATACTTTTAATGATCAAATTTTCCGTCACTAATGTCTATTTCAATATTTGATATGTCAATCGTAAAAGAGTTTCCAAGAACACATTTCCATTCTACTACAGAAAGTGTATAGTACTAAATAAAAAATTTATTATCTCATACACACACATCATAAAGTATACTAAACAATGAAATTCATATAAAACTTCATTGTTAATACATACAACTAAAGAAAGATATACCATATCCAAGTTGAATGACAATGTCTTTACCAACCCCTAAAAGAAAAAACTCACCATAGATACATAAAATAAAATATTGTGTTTAAATCACCCCTAAAATAAAATCCCTCCTGAACTTCAATTTTCTCCTTACTTGCTTGAATGATAGATTCTCCGTATTCATATTCTTGAGCTATAAAAACACAAGTTAATGTTAGTTTAGTAACAAATAATAAACTTTTCAAAAAGATACAGAAGATCTCAACATATTTACCAAAAATGATGCAAAACATTAAGGTTTCTAAAAAGCACGCGAATAATAAGTTTTTTATCTACCAAAATAGTCCAATAAATTTAGATGATTTCCAAACAAAGGTACAGAAATGTGTCCTAAAGAATAATTGATTGATATTTCAGACTATTATTCAGGAACCTAGGTTTTATACGCACACATAAACTTCATTATCTGTTAGTATAGAAACTTATGTATAAACAATAAAAAAATGTTATGATTACTGAATGTTGCACAGCAGACACGGGCATGAGCTGACTAAAGTGTACACTATATAATATGTATTTATGATTTAGGAAAACATAGTAAAGCATAATATGAATACTGGTCTCATATTCCGTTGATTTTAAAAGATGTAATTTTTATAATTTCATCAAAGTTAACAATTATCATTTCAAATGAGAAGTAGTGGTTTGAGCTTGGGACTTCCATGTTGGAGGTC
>NW_006242177.1:0-1029 GCF_000226075.1 Solanum tuberosum
ACAATTCACAATAATACCACACAAGAATAAGATATAATACTTTTGGATCCAACCTACCCACAACAATCAATTCAATAAAGAGAGTTCAAGCCTTCTTAACATAATCCAAAACAATAGCCAAAATCACCAATACTTCACCCATAAGGCTTACCACCCTTAATTCATCTATTATCAACAATTAATCATAAATAAACGTTAATAAACACAAGAGATATAAATACCATTCACTTGACACATAATTCCATAAATTTTGAATTTATAGGAATAGATCCACTTCATAGCAAATTTTAGGGTTTTGTAGAAGACCAGGGTTCATGGAGTATTTCATTCAAAAACCACAAACAAACATCAATTAATCCATACCCAAACGTTTCAAATCATTGAATCCTTGATAGAATTCAAAAAGAAGCTTTTAGTCACTTTTTGAAAACATTGGAAAATCCTTTGAAATTGACTCTAGGATTAAGATGAGTCCTAGATGAAGAGTCATCATACCTCAATTGATGAAATCTCAACGAAATTTGGTGGAAGGGAACCCTCAATTGAAACCCTAGCTCTCCACCTTCTTCTTCCTTGAACTCAAGAGAACTTTAGAGAGAGAAAGAACAAAGGGTTTTGATTTTGGAAGAATGAATTCAAAAACACCTCTTAAATGTTTTAATACCTTTAAAATACTTAAAAACACTTAAAATTATAATAACCCAGTACCCAAATTACCCCTCACTTAGTTGGACCTTTTTAAATAAGTCCAACTTGAGTTTTATTTTTGTAGATTTCGTCGGGAAACAAGTTCGCGACGCGGAGGTGTTCCCACAAGTTTTCTGGAAATTAAATTCGAGACAGTAGAGTCTGCGGTGTCTCCGCGATGCGGGGCTACCTTTTGGCCATTGGTGGAGCAGGTCCGCGACGCGGAGCCACTCCCTCCAAGGGTTGGGGTCCTCCTCGGGGACCCTTAGGGTGGTCCCGGGGAGTCGTACCCGAAACAACTTCAACCTGCCTTGGAAGCTTGCTTGGCCAAGGGTTGGGGTC
>NW_006242178.1:0-547 GCF_000226075.1 Solanum tuberosum
ATCATGGCTATAACTTAAAAGATGATTGATTAATTTTTAAATTTAATTTGGCTCATTTTCACTCTTAAAGATCAACTTTTTATCTTAGCTCTTTTCCAAGTCAAGTTTAGTAATGACCCAAAGATGAACTGGTTTTGATAATTTGTCCCTTCTAATTTTTTTTATCTAAAATGACCTCCGTAATGGGTGATGTTGATTTTTCAACCCCGTCAAATATTTTTTTTTTATAAAAACGCCTTTACTTTAGAAAATTCTAATCTTTGCCCATAAGACAATTTTCAAGATATTTTAAGACAATAAACCTTCTCAATTGACATGAAGTTCTGCCTATCAGCAAAAATACCTATTAGTAAACATTAGAACTTAGGTATGATCAGACACGAGTTCTAACTTTTTTTTTCCCGTAAGACATTCAATCAAGACATTTTAAAACAATAATTTACTCAATTCAAACTTCGACTAAGGTAAATTTATTTTTTAATTTTAAAAAAATATTATTATACAACATATCAAATTAATTCAATATGATTCGATAATTTTAAATTTT
>NW_006242178.1:606-1028 GCF_000226075.1 Solanum tuberosum
GGTTGGTTCAATTTCGATTTATTTATAGTCATATAATAGAGAATTATGATTTATACTTTTTAAAAAAGAAACGTAAAAAAAAATTATATCATATTTGCACCTTACAATCTTACCTATGTAGAAATATATATTAAAAGGAAATTACAAGCTACTTTTTTTGTTAATCAATAATTTTGGTATCTGTTTCAATATCAAATATTTTGTAGTCAAAATTTAAATATTTTCCCATTTAATTTAACATTAGGTTGTATGATATATACTATAATTTTTTATGTAGCTATACATTTTGGCATATTTATAAATATCTAGTACTAAAAGAATTTAATATATATATATATATATATATATATATCATAATACTGCAAGCACAGTATTAAATTTTTTGACTTGATATCTAATGTATCACGTGCACCATAAATGTT
>NW_006242179.1:0-1028 GCF_000226075.1 Solanum tuberosum
ATGATTATTGAATTATGTTTAGATTGAATTGTTTTATCGGTTTCTATTGTTATCTACACCTATCTTGTGGTGAATTGTGGTAGAATTTAGTAAAGGTGATTATGGCTTTGGAGAATGGTAAGTTGACCTAACTTCATTGTTAATGTAAAGTTGATTTAGGATTGTGATAGATTGATGTGTGATCCACTTATGGTGGAGGTGTTTACTTATTGAATGTATTATGATCATGGCCTTAAAGGAATTATATGAATAATTGATTATTACCATGGTATTGTGTTGTGAATGTGATGTGAAGGAGTTGAATGAGAATCTAATAAAGTAAAGGTAATTATGTTGTAAATGCAAGGGTGTTGTGATTGAAAGCATGTTCTCTCTTAACACTTATGAATGAAGATGATGGAATGTGAAGTGCCTTATATTGTTGAATGTCATCTCTTGACTTGGTAGACTTAGGTGCTCTTCTTGATAAATGAAAAACTATGTTGAATATAAACCGATTGGCAATGGCATTCCTTTCACATGTAAGTGATGAAATCTGTTTCTGAGTTGGGTAGTGTTTAGTAATTTATGCATATCTCGTTCTCTAGAACTTCGTTTACAATGAATAAATATGATTTGGAAAGCTAACGCGTATACCTACAACTCTTACGTTTATGTAAAACTCTAATTTAACTGCTATGGATACGAAATATGGGACGCAACATAGGGCAAGTTCTGCCCAGATTTCGGAAACTAAAATCCTGTATGATCAGCTGTTAGTGTTTTGAATTATTATCTTTTTGTAAAAAAAATGTATTTTGTGGTGATTCTTGTTTGTTTGCAACCTTAAGAGATGTAGTTACATCTTTCATGAAGGTTGTAAAGTCTAGTTTTGCTTGTTTTCCTTTTCAAATTCTAACTTGCGAATTGAGGTACCAGGCTGGACAGATTCACTATTTTTGGGAGCATAGTTGTATTTGTACATGCTAGGCTTACTTGTGATGATGTTCCTGTTTTGCGTCAACATTACTGAGCTAATAGAAGTTAAA
>NW_006242180.1:0-1028 GCF_000226075.1 Solanum tuberosum
TGGAGCAGAAGCTTGAAATTCAAACAATCTATCAAATGTTTATATCGTTATACATCAGGTATACCGACCTCAATTTTACCAAATCAAACCAAGAAAATATAGGTTCTCCCCTTTTTATTCGATTTTCGATTTATTTTATTTACCGACTATGAATTTCTGATTTGAGTAGAGATTGCAACACTAAATTCCTTATAGGGTGAGTTCACAATTTTGCGGTCTACATGAGTTACATTCTGCTTCCACAACAATTAGTCTTCTAATTTTTCTTCAACACCCATCCTTTTATCTAACTCTGTTGGAGGCTAATAGAGATTAAACAAACAACAAACTACCTTAAGTTGATGACATGATGGTTAACCTTAAAATACACATATCTCTTTTTCTGAAAATTGGCACGGACTAGCACGAATCAACAGGCAAGTTGGTAAATTATTTTTTGTCATTGATGTTATGATAAACAAAGTCGTGCTATCATATGAATGGATTGTTGGTGTTCTGTGGTAATAGGAAGTTCTACTTTTAAGTTTACAGGCTAGCTTCCTGGTACGTATGAATGACAAGACTCAAATTGGACATAGAAGACGGTTTCCATGTTCTAAGGTATGAAACTTACCTTTAATATGTCTCTCATTTTTCTTGATTTTGGTCTCTGCATTATTAGATAATATAATGTATCACATGAAAATTGACGAGGGTCATAAATGTCTAGCATGTATTGTTTGCATCAGACGGTTTTGGTTGAGCTTTAGTGGTGGAGTAGCAATTCTATTCTGAATTTATTGCCTTTAAACCTTCATGCTCTAGAGTACTGTAGATCAGGTGGACCTCAATAGGGATCTTCTCTTTTCCCGTGACACATTTCTGTTTTTGAGGCGATCTCTTTTTCTCAATCTGACCATTTATATCTACTGATTGTTGAACCCAAAAAAAAAACTTTAAAATATCTATTGATTGTGTTCGCCATGTCCAGTGGTTTAACATTTTTAGAGCTTCGCCTTTATGCATTCTAAGCTAACATAATATTATGT
>NW_006242181.1:0-1027 GCF_000226075.1 Solanum tuberosum
TAGAAGCTAACATTACTATTTATCTAATTTCTCCAAAAAAAAAATTTAAAAAAATATATCATACGCAAATTTATGGTTAAACTTAAACTATTTGATTCTCGAAAAATAAAAAGTCTCACATAAAATGGGACAGACGAAGGATAACTCTCAATTAAATTTATTTCACTTTTTATTTTCCATTTTTAACATAATTTTTTCAAGTTAGATTTCTAGGAATTCTATAGTAGACCCATTTAAATTTTACTTTTTTGTTTTAAATTAGAGAACTTGGCCGCACTTCGCGCGATCATTTAAATTAAATATTTTTTATTAATTTTATATTTACTTTGTTGTTTAATCGTAATATTATTATTTGTCTTAATAATATGAAGATTAGTAGAAAAAAAAAAACCTTCACAAATTTTACATCTATTAAATGAGGAAGAATTATATTTTTATCAAATAAGTTAAAATATATTTGCTAATAACAAATTCTTCCATTGCATGAAGTTCATCCTTTAATATATAATATATATTTCAGTCTTACCATTCTCCTTAAATGTCTAAACAAATATCTCATAATGTCAAATAAGACTGTAATACTCCCCTCTGTCCCTAATTACTTGTCCACTTCTAAATTTACACATTTATTAAGAAATCAATTAATGACATAGTGAGTTTATCATTTTACCCCTATTAATTATGAAGTAGATGAAAAGTTCTGCAATTTTCAAAGTAATTGGTCATTTAATTGAGGGTATAATAGGTAAAAAATATTCTTTCTTCATTTGTCAAAATGAAGAAGTAATTAGAGACAACTATAAAAGGAAAAGTAAACAAGTAATTAGGGACAGAGGGAAGTACTAAACAAATGCATCAACAAATGAAATTTATATTAAAATATATTGAATAATGACGTAATGATACCTTAATAGAATTTCCTATCCATTTACAAAAAAAAATATTCACCCTTTCAATTTCGTTATATCTTCTTATTTAGTAAAAGAACCACCATTTATTATATTCTACTCCACCTTAATTTGTACCA
>NW_006242182.1:0-1027 GCF_000226075.1 Solanum tuberosum
GTTTCGAGAAGGAAAAAAACATAAGAAGCATTGACCAAAGTAGATCGTGAAATACTACAAATATGCATATATTTTAATCAGTTTTAGATCAAATTCATCGTCATTCTACATGCATCTAATTTTTTAGTACAAAAAAGAGGGGGAGGGGTAAACATTGAACAAAACCACAATTTTTTATAAAAAAAACAATACAATGACGATTGTGTATAGTTTACTATAGCCTATGCCGACATACAAGATGAACAAAAAACTTCAATAATAAAACTGCATATATGAAAATGAAAGAAAAATATTTAAGGAGCTCCTTTTTTTTAATTTTTTTTTATTTCAGTTTTTGATGAATATATGATTGTATTGAGGATTTCTTATGTTAAAAATATTATTGTGGAATGTCACACATAAATATTGTTGTGTTGCTCAACATATCAAGTATATTGATTTCATTTAATCCCTTTAACATTTTGATTTTGAAAATCAAAAAATCATTTTAATTTATTACAAATGTTAAATGTGTGTAAGTTGTTACTCGTAATAAAATGCTTGATCATACTATCATACATATTCAATGATAAAAAAAAGAATTGAATAAGTGTATATATATATATATATATATTATTATTTTATTTTTTTATTATTATTATTATATTTCTTCTTATGAACACATATAAGTTGTCTCAAGTACTATTAGTATGAATTGTAACATATATACTTTTTGTATAATTTAAAACTTCTTGCTAATGTTATTCTTTTTAACTAGTCAATTTTGTGCAACACATTTATTTTTTGTTCACATTATTTTTTGAAAAATGTTTATTTTGTTTTCACATTATTTTTATCTTATATTGATGATTATTTTAAAAATAATAAGCATAACTTTGAATGTTACACAGCTATAGGTGATATGATATTTATATTTTTGTTAAACCATCTGGTTTGCTAATTCTAAAAAGTATTATTTTTCTTAGCTCAAAATAATAATATAGTTAAACAAAATTTTCTTATTTCTATACAATAACTTTTGAATCTA
>NW_006242183.1:0-1025 GCF_000226075.1 Solanum tuberosum
TAGTGAAGTGTATTGATCAGAGAGGCCAAACTCTAAAGATTTGGTTCAACATGCAAAAAATGACCCGGTAATGATCTTTTTTCAAGAGTTTCCTTCCATATCTCGAAGAATTCACTCATAATCAGATGTGATGTTTCCCATGAAGAAATCGGAAGATACTCCATCTACAAAAGAAACAAACATCTTATGAGGCAAGCATGCTCATAATAGTATTTATATTGTTAATTAGGTAAAGTACAACAATTGAATTCCTCTCCATGAAGAGTAAAAAAAACATAATATATTACAACATAGCTATGTTTTTAAAAAAAAGGCTTAACCACATAAAAAGCTTCGACTGAGAATAAATCTCTAAAAGTATTTCATACCTGCATAACTATTTCCCTCAAGTTCTCAGAATTTATTGGAACAACTTTGCCTACTCACAGCCGGAAGTCACCAAGTCGATATTGAAACCCCTATATCAGTCAAATATTTTAATGAGTATTTATGAAGACAAAATTCTTGATGGTGCTATATAAGTATATATATCATCCACTTACAATAAGAACAATAATTTGCAGATCTCAATAATACAAACCTCACAATTAACTACAAGCTTCATTATGTATGATTGTAAGTTCTCCATTATCGTCTGCATTGATGACTCTGCTTCCACAACCAGTCGTTGCCTACTAAGTGCTAGGTAAAACTTGTTGGGTTGTTCTTGAAATGAAACCCCCAAAAAATTTTGGGGAAATTTCGATGCATTTGCTTGTTCTAGTAAAAGAAAAAATAAATCAACCAACAATCAAATCTCGTATATGGCCACAAAAGTACTCTTAAAAATTACATGATGTGTAAGTTAGAAATGCGAGATATATAGATTATCTTACATTTAGATCTATTCTTGACCCAAATTATTTCAATACTTCTTCGGTTTTTTATAGATTACTTACGAAGGAGAAAAACTTCTCAAATCCAATCTTTATAATGCATCGAGAGGAAACGAAAAAAAGGTCATTCCTTTATATAATGTTTACAAA
>NW_006242184.1:0-1025 GCF_000226075.1 Solanum tuberosum
ACAACAAAGACTAGTGTGAACAAATACTTGTTGTGCCTTATCGGAAGGGTTACAACTCTTTGGAAAGTTACAACCCTTCAAAACAGTGGCGGAGCCACCTTACAATGAGGGGGGCCCCCTTTCGGCGGAAAATTATATGATTTATACATGGTTAAAATAATTTTTTAGGTATATATATATAGTAGATGTCGAACCCCCTTCGGCTACTTCGTGTGTCTATTTTTTTAGATTTTGAACCCCCTTACTGAAAATCCTGATTCCACCACTGCTTCGGAATGCTCACAACATTTCATAAAAGTCACAACTTTTCATAAAAGTCGCAACTCTTCATAAAATTTGCAACTTTTCATAAAAGTCACAACTTTTCATAAAAGTCGCAACTCTTCATAAAATTTGCAACTTTTCATAAAAGTCACAACTTTTCATAAAAGTCGCAACTCTTCATAAAATTTGCAACTTTTCATAAAAGTCACAACTTTTCATAAAAGTCGCAACTCTTCATAAAATTTGCAACTTTTCATAAAAGTCACAACTTTTCATGAAAGTCGCAACTCTTCATAAAAGTCACAACTTTTCATGAAAGTCGCAACTCTTCATAAAAGTCACAACTTTTCATGAAAGTCGCAACTCTTCATATTTCATTCACACCTTTTAAAATCCAACAACGTGTACTTCATATATCAATTTAAAGCTCTAATAAAAGACATTGGCCTTTAACCTATATTGTACCACCCCTAGACAAAAAAAATGATTAACTCAAATCACCAAAGGTAAAGTAAGATTATGGAGAAACGGTAGATGAATGCATCCAACAATGCAAGTATACATAGGATTAAAGGAGAAGCATTCACAATTCCAAAATTAAAAAGAAAATTCTCAAGGTATAACTGTTATATATACATTTGAACCAACTAACTCATATAGTTTGGCCCAATATTTCATTCTGGTACCAGTTGGTTAAACTTAAGTTTGGCCTAGTATTCCTATCTAGCGATCAGTTGCTTAAGTAAGTTCAAGGGCGGGGG
>NW_006242185.1:0-1025 GCF_000226075.1 Solanum tuberosum
TATTATAATATAGATAAATAATATATATATATATATAGTATATGTAAGTTGTACATGAGATTTACCATTGTAAATTATAGCACAAAGTTCAAGAAAAAGCCTTTTCAATAATTTCATCATAGACAACATTATATGTCGAATGATCATCATTTTCGTCAATTATAGGTGGTCTAATTAATACTTTTACACTGTTAGAACTTGTGGCTCTTGATAAAGCATCATATAATTGTCCATGGGAGAAGACAGGTTCGCGTAAATATATACCAACAAAATCTAATGTCTGTCCTTGAACTTTATTTATAGTCATGGCAAAACATAATCGTATAAGAAACTGTGTTCTCTTAAAAGGAAGAGGCAATTTTTCATCTTCTGAAGTCATGAGTGGTATTCGTGGAATAAATACATGTCTATTTTTAAAATCACCGCTAGATATTGTTGCACTGATAACATGAGGTTTAAAATCATTACATATTAAGCGTGTCCCATTGCATAAACCTTCACAAGGATTTAAATTTCTTAATAACATAATCGGACAATTTTTCTTCAAAGTTAATTTGTATGGAGGCAAACCAGTAGGATTTAAAGTGTGTAAGAAATCTTCATATTCACTTTGATCGTTTGGATCAATAGTTTCATCTATAGCAATATACACTTTTTCAGTGTTTGGAAATTGAGAGATCAACATGTCATTTATTTCATCAACAAAATCATTTTTAGTTGTTAGAATAGCACGAGAAGTAATAAACGAAGTTTTTGAACATCATGTGTATAAATCAGGATAAGTATTTCTAAAGAGAAGATTTAGAGATTCTTTTTCAGAAGTAAAAGGAATAATGAGAGAATGAGGAATTTCAAATTTTCCATGGTCATTTGTTTTTTCTTTTCCATCACCAATTCTCATTAAATATTCACAAAATTTAGGATCTTTAGTTGCACGCATATTCTTAAATAACTTTAATTTTTCCAGTTGATTCCAAATTTCAGAACATAATAAACTTTCACGAATAAAATCTTCTTTTTTTCCA
>NW_006242186.1:0-1025 GCF_000226075.1 Solanum tuberosum
ATAGGATCAACCAGTGTTGGTACTTATGCTTAACAAACACTCGATGGATACAAAAAAATTATCACAAAATTAAAGCTAAGTATTAATACTAGATGGACACAAACACATTATTCAAAACAATTGTACTTGAACTTGAGAAATTTAGAAGCACCAACCTTATCTCCAACTTTGATGAAAGAAGCAATATAGTCTTGTATCAACTTTTTTAGATGTTGAGCTTCCTCAGTTGCCTAGCACGAAAAGTTCTTAAATTAGTTAAATATAAACTTCATATCCAAGAATATTAGTTTATATATATATATATATATATTCTCAAGTTTTAATAAGTTCAAGTTTCAATTCAAGTTCATATCTAATTTCTAAACTTAATTAGTTATATATTCAAGCTAATTAGTTCCAAGTTCAAGTTATAATTTCAAGTTCATATTCCTAATTAAGTTCAATTTATAGTAAATTCAAGTTATAATTAATTATAAGTTCTAATTAAGTTGTAATTCAAATCCCTAAAATTCTAAATTCAAACTAGCTAGCTAGTGTCCCAACTTCAAACTATTAAATTAGTCCTAAAATATCAAATATAATTCAAACTATTAGTCCTAAATTCCAAATTCAAACTAGTCTTAAAATCACAACTTGAAAGTACTCCTAGAATTCAAAAATCAAACTATAGTGCTAAAATCCCAAATTCAAACTATTAGTATTCCTAAAATCTCAATAATAATTCAAACTAGTCCTAAATTCAAAATTCAAACTAATCTTAAAATAACAAATTCAAACTAGCCCTAAAATCCCAAAATTTAACTAGTGCTAAAAGCCTAAATTAAAATTAGCTAGCTATTCCTAATCCCAAATTCAAACTATTAGTCCTAAAATCTCAATAATAATTCAAACTAACTCAAATAATACCCAAATTCAAACAATTCCTTAAATACCCTAATTCAATCTAATCTTACAATTCCAAAATCAAACTAATTAATTCAAGAAATACGGAATTTCAAACAAATCCTAAGATACCCTAATTCAAA
>NW_006242187.1:0-1024 GCF_000226075.1 Solanum tuberosum
ACACCGAGACACCGACCATTTGGGGTGCTGAACCAGACAAGACTTTGAAGAATTGGACTTGTACTCCCTCTCTGGTTCGCCGGGAGTCTTGGTAGATTGAACAAGTAGTAAAACTTTTTGGAGTAGCACGATTTTAAAAGAATCGAGGCTTAAATCGTGCCTTAAAACTTTATGTTGTTTTTGCCTCATTTTTTGAAAGCTTAATTGCAAAATCTATGAATGCATTTCCTATTTTCCTAATTACCTCTTACTTATTACTTTCATTTTTATTTTTATTTTTTATATATTAATTTTCAAATTAAATCTGCCAACTTTATGATTGTGACGTAATGAAACAAATGAACAAAGTTTGAAGCCAAGCAAGATTTTCAAAGGATGTGAAGACAATCTATAGTTGAACAATCGACCAAGAAACATGACAACATGACAATATTCGAGCATGAGGTTTTCCATTCAAGAGAAGTCAAGAAACTACACCAAAGGGCGACTTTAGATAGGTTTCTTTTAAATGTAACTTCCACTTTTCATGTAATCTACGAACTACGTTCCGACCTGATTCCTTTGGTAGGATACGTAGGCAGCCCACATAGGGTTCGGTTTTACTATAGAACATTTCTAAATTTCCTTATTTGTAATAGGAGAACTACGCCTGACTTGATTCCCTCGGTGGGATACGTAGGCCACCCACATACGGTTCAGTCACATTAGGCTAAAAATTCTAAAATTCTTTTACTATTTATGTAATTTTGAACTACACATGGCCTGATTTCCTTGGTGGAATATGTAGGCAATCCAAATCGGATTCGGTCCCTTTATTAGAAAATTCCAAATCACTTTTATGTAACTTGAACTACGTTCTGACCTGATTCTCTTGGCGAGATACGTAGGCAACCTATATAAGGTTCGGTCTCATCACAACATAAATTTAGCATAGTTTTCTGAAATCGACATTGGGTAGATTTTGGAAAAATATGGTCAAGGAATGACTGGATATTGTCAAGCTATAGGCTGCTACCTGACAAGA
>NW_006242188.1:0-1023 GCF_000226075.1 Solanum tuberosum
GGTATGTAAGCTTCCATAGTGTTGGGTTCTCTCTCCCACACGCCAATCATGAGTTATTCATCGTAATTCCGTTCATTAAATATAAGGATTAAGTTCTTGATGAGTTCTTGATAAGTGTTCTTGAAGTTTCATTAAGTTTTGATGTAAGATTCTACTTGAGTCAACTTCAAACGACCATATCTCTTAGAATATAAAGAGTTACGTGAACCATAACCTATACAATTAAAGGTATTTGAATCTACTTTTAAACGCCACCAATTTTGCATCAATCTAATTTCTGAAGTAAAAAAGTTATGACTATTTTAGTAACCTATACAGTGCTACTACGAATTAGCCGACGGGAAAATATTAAAAAGAGTCGTTTTGTCTTTTTACCTCCAAGAAAACCATAAACGAATTTCTTGACTAATAAAAGGCTCAAAACAATCAGGTTTTTATCTTCACTAATGAAAATCATAATTCTTGTCCATACAGATTTGAAGAAACTAATTCATGAAATTTTTCTTGATTGTTTACCTTCAAGCTAGGGTTTCAAGGCTTCTAATCAAGTTCTTCTTCAAGATTCTTAAAGATTCTTCAAGATTCTTGTTCTTCTAGGTATGTAAGGCTATCGTAGTGTTGGACTAGTTCATACTCACGCCCTACATCTACGATTAAATCAGTAAAAGAGGAATCTAGGATTTTCCTCCTAGATTTGAATATTCTTGAGATAAGTTGATTTTGAGTTCTTGAGTTTGTGTTTCTTTTAAAAGTTCTATTCCTAATTATCGAATTGCTATATTGTTATTGAGATCCTCCATAAAAATGAGATCATGAACCTTGAATCCATCAATTCAAATTCAAGGAAAGTCAAGAGCCAAGTCTAGGAAGTTCTTAGAGTCTTTTCAAGAAGTCATTTGCAAAATGCTTTTAACTTTGTTTTAAGACTTAAAGATCAAGTTGAGTAAAGAGTAAAGAGTAAAATTTTGAAGTCCTTTTCTTCAAAATTATATGGGACTATGTATTCCCAAAGAGTTTAAAATG
>NW_006242189.1:0-1023 GCF_000226075.1 Solanum tuberosum
ACTTATGTTTTCTCAAACATTGTTCTAAGGATGTTGACTGTATAATCACAACTCTTCCTCATATATCACTAATCACCACACTCAATTTATGTGGACTCTTACATGACCATATGACTTGTTTAAACTTATTTAATTGGATAAATTTCAAATATATAATTTATTATTAATTAATTGCTGTCTTTTTTAAATTATACTAGTTTTGGTCTATATATCAGTGTCAGATTCTAGTAAGTGAAGTATCGACAATGCGTTAACATAGATATAAACCCGAATATACCTTACTAATGTCAGAGTGTAAATCTCATAATGTCATACATACACCACGCACATATAGATGTATCGATTGTATAATGGGTCTATATATTTTGATAACCAGTAAATATTTAGATATACAAATGTTACAACGTTAAAAAAAGTTCAAATTGCTACTTTTTTTAATGGTAACATCTATATTTTTGACAATTCATTAAGGATTCGTTTGGTAGAGTGTATATGCAAATAATGTTTGTATTAGTTATACTTAGATTATTTCTTAAGCATTGTTTGATTTGGTGCATTAAAAATAGTCCCAAACATCATTCTAATTCATTCTAATTCTAATTCTTAATCATATTCTAATTCATGCATTAGAATCATTGCATTACAAATACCATGCATTTTCATATATTAATAATACACAGCTTAATAGAAAGTGTACAAAATGTATGTCATCTTTTGATTGATCTGTATTAGATCATGAGTAATTACGATAATAGATGACAATAAATTGACCAAAATGCTGGCAGTTGCTTGATTACAGTAGCAAAAACAAACAGAAGTGTGATTACAGTAGCAAAAAACAAACAGTAGCTTCATTACAAAAACAAATTCAATCAAGCTTGTTTAAGATTTGTTGTTGTTCACACATGTAGTTCTCTTATGTCCAGCTCTCTTACAAATTGAACATTTGTTCCTTCTCTTGCTCTTGAAATTCTCACCGATGCCTTTGACACGTTTTCTTCTTTTTCTTCCAAGCTTGGTATC
>NW_006242190.1:0-1023 GCF_000226075.1 Solanum tuberosum
AGGGATTTGATTAATTTAAATTTCTAAAATTAAAAATCCATGTATTCTGAAAATCCTCAATTACTCTTCTAATTAAGGAAATCAGTTACAACCAATTAATTTAAACAAATAAAATATGTATCTCGATTTTAAAATTCGGCAAATACATGTATCTCACGGATTCAAACTCGTGTATCCTAAGCATGAAATATGGTAGAAGAAGTAATATTTGAAACTATTGAGAATCTTAGTAATTAGGATCTAAACTAGTGGGATTTATGTAGTTTGCCCTATTATTATTTCTATTAAATATATAAAAAGACGATTGAACATTCACACATAAAATTGTGAACAAAATCAATGTTAAAAAATAGGCAAAAGTTCGAGGGAGTAAGAAAAATGCACTAATACTACAAACATAAAGGACTATTAATACTTCACGTGAAAACACTGGGATTATTTTAGGCTTTTTTCTCTTTTCAAATTTGTTTAATTACACGTCATTCTACAATAATGACATCAAATTGTTTATTTTGTGCCTTCTGGTGCAAATTGGTCCTATGGTCTAGTGGTCAGGACATTGGACTCTGAATCCAGTAACCCGAGTTCAAATCTCGGTAGGACCTATTCTTCTTTTTTATTATTATTATTGATTTGACGTAAACAATTAATGCAGATACATATTTACAAGAAAGATACCGATCTATATCAAATTTTCTTTTTTTGTATTTTCTTTTGAGGTAAATTTAAAGAAACAAAATCTACGTCAATTTCATTAAGCATTACTTTTTAACAAATTTACCTATTAATGCAAATTACTGATCAAGAAGTTTATCTTGACTGATCATAGATGCACTTCTAATTATGTTATTCCGAAGCTAGCTAGTTTGACTTATATCATCACTTCAGATCTTTGAGGGGATAAATGATGATAATCAAACGTAATAAATACTGCACGTGTAAGCTGAATTTGATAAGACTCTAACTTTCATGTGTCAACTTTTAATATGTCTAAATGTCAAACCCGTATTTTGACTAATCAAA
>NW_006242191.1:0-1023 GCF_000226075.1 Solanum tuberosum
GGGCGCATCGCCGAGCCATAAGGTGAACCCGACTTGGATCTCGCATTAGCCAATTCGTGTCACTTTTGGGCCCTTCTATTTAATAAGTCCTAACACTATGAATAGGTGTCTTAGGGTTTCATTTTAGGGAGATTAATTTTGAATCTTGTGGTTGTAAACATAAACTACTTTTCTGATTGTTGAAAGATTGGTAAGCTTTTATTGAACCTTGTTTAGAAACGAGGGTTGCTTGGGATATCGAGTCCCTTGAGGTCATCGTAGGAGTTAGGTGCTTCTTTTTGGATTAATTAGGTGACGTCTTTGGGTTTAATATAAACTTAGGTTGCTCTATGTTTCTTCTTGTTGTGTATTTCTATTTATCCAGATTTGGTGCTTGTTAGGATCTAAATTGGAGGTTATTGGATTTAATACATCCTTTAGTTGCCAATTGTTTCTTATCTTGTCTCTCTTCTTCTATCTCTCTTATTTTCTGCTGTTTATCATCGTTTCTCTCGTGAGAATCATATCATTTGGTATCAATGATGCAAAACAGATTGCCTCAAGGCTATACATTCACGAATTTCAACGCTTTGAGCTCGTTCACAAGGATGGAAGCTCTTGGTTATGGGTGGATGACGAAGAGGGAGTTCCATGCCTTATATGGGAACATATGCACCTTGAAGGAGCTCCTAGTTGGGCAACACCATGCTTGGATAATAGCTTGGAGCGTGGGATGCCTAACTAAACAAGGAGGGGCAATTGAAGATGTGCTCCATTCGGCGAGCTAACTTCCAAATCGGCGATTCGCTAAACCTCCTTGGCGAGTGTTCCAAGATCGCCAATTGGCCCAAGAATCTATCAATGGGAAAGATGCTCATTGGGCGAACTTAAGACCATTATCAGTCGACAATTGGATTGAGCGATGGTCCGTAGACCGTCCATAGTTCCAGTAGTTCCCCAGCGAAGGAATGGAACAGGATTCCTCGCCGAGCCATAAGGTGAACCCGCCTTGGATCTCGCATTAGCCAATTCGGGTCACTTTTG
>NW_006242192.1:0-1022 GCF_000226075.1 Solanum tuberosum
AAGCACATCTTGCTAAGCCTATATCCTAATTTACCTTTAAGGCTTTTACAAATTGAACACTTCTAATTTTGCAAAGAGATGAATAGATTAGGTGGTAAATTATAAAAAAATAATTGGATAGGTTGCACTATGAAAATATAGTGCCTACTTGGGGGTTCAAAATGCAAATAACTCTCTTGCAGTCACTGTCTTTGGCACTCTTTAATATCTGCTAGTTAGTCGATGTCGCTGATTAGAATAAGCATGCAGTCCTATTATTATTTTTTGTTTTCTTATGTAGTTCATTGCACATTATATCATTGAAGCATCCTCAATGGTCAAGTTACTTGAATATATTTCACAGAATGCCCTCCATTATATTCCCCACTTCCATCCCCCAACCCAAAAATAAAGAAATGGAAAACTAAGTTAGAAAGCAGTGAACATGGAATTTACTTTGTTTCCTACAGATTGATACTAATGGCAAAGGGACCCTGGATTATGGGGAATTTATAGCCGTTTCACTCCATCTTCAAAGGATGGCTAACGATGAACATTTGCACAAAGCTTTCTCCTATTTTGACAAGGATGGAAATGGTTACATTGAGCCTGATGAGCTTCGGGATGCCTTGATGGAGGATGGAGCAGATGACTGCACCAATGACATACTAAAATGTATCAAAAATGGAGGAAGAAAGAGGACTGAAGACTTAATTCACAAAATCAAACCAAACAAATAAAATTTATTCTTGAAGAAAATAAAATAAAAAACTATGCAGTATTTCATGAGAACACAACAAAGCAAATTACATCTTTATGAGAAATACAAAAATCAACAAACACAACCACTTAAAAATTCTTAAACTTGAGCAAGCACCACTTCCATAGAGAACATGAAACTCTCTTTATTCTCAACAAACCATAGATATCACCTATGTACAGGTTGTACAGACTCTCTAAAAATGATGTTGTACTCGTATTGAATTCTCTCAAAATACACACGCCCATCCATATTTTTTAAAGAGTCTGAGCAACATAAGATA
>NW_006242193.1:0-1022 GCF_000226075.1 Solanum tuberosum
CGAAACTAACTTTCTCGCCTTAAGGTATGAAATAAAAACACCCATAGGCACTGCTGAACTACTACTCCACTCTAAGACTGGCTCATTCGGAAACTGAAACTTGACCACTCGAGTTCTACAGTCTAATGATGCATAACAGGCATGAAGCCAATCCATACCATGTCTAACTCAACCAAATTAGCCATGGTGCTCTTGTGATTGATGGAAACAGGACAATCACGATAAACTCTTTCTGCTAGTATAGAATCCCCAACAGGTGTAGAAACACAAAAGGGTTCACAAAGTCTTTCAGGAAGAACATCAAACTTATTTGCAACATAAGGAGTTACAAAATATAAACTTTCTCCTGGATCTAACAAAGCATACACATCAAAAGCAAAGACTTTGATCATACCAGTGACAACATTTGGGGAATTCTCTTGCTCATGACGACTGGTGATGGCATAGAGGTGATTTGCTTCTCCGCCGGTACTAGAAGTAGCTCCTCTAGGTGTCGTCTTGTCTGGTGGAGCAACTGATGAAGAATGGGCCCTACTGCCCAGATTTCCACTACCTTAATTGTTCTTTTGGGCACTCCTTCATGAAGTGACCCTCTTGTCCACACTTGAAGCAACCTGTCTAGCCTTGACGACACTTCCCTGGATGGACTCTACCACACCTAGCACATGCAAGACCCCGATTACTTTCTTGTGCTCTACTATTCTGAGACTGTGTAGGCCCAGCTCTGAAGTTCTGTGAATTCTGTCCCGCATACCCACTTTTATATCTGGGTGCAGGTACACTAACAGATGATGGAGCAGATCCTCTTTGCCTTTGCTGAAAGGATGAATGGTTCGCATTACCTTTCTGTTGCCCGGACTCATTACCGGTCTTAGCTCTCTTATTTCTGAACTCTTCTCTGTCCCTCAGCTTCTCTTCCTCAACCTTCTGTACATAGACCATCAACCTTGATATGTCCATGTCCCCGATAAGCATCGCAGCCCTACCTTCCTTACTCGACAACCGAGACAGCCCAGCAACAA
>NW_006242194.1:0-1021 GCF_000226075.1 Solanum tuberosum
AAGTCAGCTCATTTTCTACCGGTAAAGACTACCCTTTTAGCAGAAGATTATGCCAAGTTGTATATTCGAGAGATAGTAAGACTTCATGGAGTCCCAATCTCCATTATTTCAGATAGAGGTGCACAATTCTGAAAATATTTTCAGAAAGGCTTGGGTTCAAATGTGAACTTAAGTACTGCCTTTCATCCTCAGACTGATGGGCAAGCAGAGCGCACTATTCAGACTTTAGAAGATATGTTGAGGGCTTGTGTGATCGATTTCAAAGGTAATTGGGTTGATCACCTACCCCTCATTGAGTTTGCCTACAACGAAAGTTGTCACTCCAGCATCCAGATGGCTTCATACGAAGCTCTTTATGGGAGAAGATGTAGATCTCCTATTGGATGGTTTGAAGTTGGTGAAGCAGGGTTGATGGGACCAGATTTAGTTCACCAAGCTATGGAGAAAGTGAAAGTGATTCAAGAGAGGTTGAAAACAGCACAAAGTCGCCAGAAATCCTACACTGATGTTAGGAGAAGGGCATTAGAGTTTGAAGTAGATGATTAGGTATATTTGAAAGTCTCACCCATGAAGGGGGTTATGAGGTTTGGTAAGAAGGGGAAACTTAGTCCCCGATATATTGGACCTTATCGTATAGTCAAGAGGGTTGGCAATGTAGCTTATGAGTTGGAGCTACCACAGGAGCTAGCAGCGGTTCATCCGCTATTTCACAACTCCATGTTGAAGAAGTGCATAGGCGATCCTTCATTGATCCTGCCAACTGAAAGTATTAGGATCAAGGATAACTTATCTTATGAGGAGATTCCTGTTCAGATTTTAGATCGGCAAGTTCGTAGGTTGAGAACAAAGGATGTAGCCTCAGTTAAGGTCCTTTGGAGGAACCAATTTGTTGAGGAAGCTACTTGGGAAGCCGAAGAAGACATGAAGAAGAGATATCCATATCTCTTTGAATCCGCAGATCAAGGTACTAATTTCCTTCTTAGTACTCTTTAATTTATAATGAGCATGTTGTTGTTGTTGT
>NW_006242195.1:0-1021 GCF_000226075.1 Solanum tuberosum
GGCCAAAAATATTTCTTTTTAGATTACGATTTTATTACCATGGTATTGCCGTGCAAAAAGCTTGGTATTTCCATTACGCAAGGTTGCCAACTGAGGTTTATTCAAAACATCATTTTCAATTTTGCTCTATTTCATGCCATCACATGTCAGTATGTGCTTATTGTTTTTATCATTCAGTTGGTCTTCTTGATGATCGCAAACGCTTGGGTAAAATAAGTATTTTCAGTAGATGACATATTACCAAACATGTTATGAAGCTATTTGGCATTTGGATGATAGCTTGATTTTTTTTCTAGCCAAGAAAATGAGATACTGGATCATCTTCAATGAGTGTGGAAACATAATCTCAACAATGTGAGTGGATATTTTATTGCAGAAGTTAAAAAGCTGCGGTATGTCATATACTGTTTTTGACATTAATATGTGGCTCAAGGTTACTTCATCCATTACTGTTGCTACTTTTCTAGATTTGATATCCTATTGTTTGAAATCAAAATATTCAGGGAAAGTAGCCACAATGTTTTCTGGCTAACATGTGTTCGTATGTATGGACTAGGAGCATGGCATGACTGGTATTAATAACTGAAGAGTATTTAGAAGATACCTGTCTGCAGTAAAGTTATTTGTGGAATGGAAGAAATTAGTTGTATTATTGCATTTTGAAGTTCATGTGTTTTAAGTCTATTAGATCTGATATTTGTAAAAGATATATGTGGCTATAAAGCAGTGATCTGTTAACTTTTACACTATTCTCTTATTATGTCATTTACCTACATCAACCATTTCACATGCACATTTACTATCCCATGTACTACTTTTTTTATATTGTTGTTCTGTTCTTATTTTCATCATCACCGAATTACTATGCAAAGTAATGAAGTATATATCACTTGAAAATGTTAAATGTAAGCCCGGGCCATATCCATCTCTTATATATATAAGATTAAAGGGTAAATCACATAGATATGCAATATTAAATAAATATTTACCATCTATGGCAATATAATTTTTCTAACTAAAT
>NW_006242196.1:0-249 GCF_000226075.1 Solanum tuberosum
CAAATGAAAAAGCAGACATGGGAAGGGGTAAGTAGTGTAGGTCCTGAAAGCCCTCTCGTGAATTTCTACCAACAGCATGCGGGCAAAGTCGATCTCCACACCTGCTACCAATGCTGCAACCATAAACGCTCTGTCCCAAATGACTTGATTATCGACTTTTGTCGGCGACACTCTGTTCCGTACCAGCAGCCAAAAGAATTTGGCCACAAAATTTAAAGTTGCCTTTCGGATGCCCAACCGTGGAGCGGC
>NW_006242196.1:289-1020 GCF_000226075.1 Solanum tuberosum
GCGACCCATTCTGCACGCTCGCCATCTGCAGCAATGTATCTGGCCAACCATAATAGAACAGCTTCTCCCTGCTCAGCGTTCCTCTGGAAAGCGCCACTCTGTACGATGTCCCATCGTAAGTCAAACTCTGAAGTGTTAAGAGACTAAGAGTGACCCGTGGTAGGACCATAGAGAAAACGGCTAATGGTGGCAGGTGATATGTCCACCGGACAACCCCGGACCATAGTGGAAGTGAGAGGATCTTGGGCTAAGGGCTTTGACCTTTTGGTAATCGAACCGCGGAGAGTGGCGGCATATGAGGCGTAGAACTATCGCACCATCACCTCACTATACGTCCCTGGGTCTCGCGCCATCCAATCACACTTGTGAAAGTTAAACAGCCGGTGGATATCCGGGACAATGTGCAAGCTCCCTGTGAGGACTCTGCGCTCTTCGGTAATAGTTCGGGCCATTTTCTGTTTGTCATTGATCATCTTGGCATCCCTATATATTTGCCATTGGCCCTCTACGCACCATCTATTAGGCTTAGCAGCTACTGGAGTGGGGTCATCATTCCGTGGTACCGGTATGGACTCTGAGCTAGTTGCCTCATCAGCTGAAGCTGCTTGGTCATTCTCACCAGATGTTGTGGATGATTTAGCACTGGACCCTGCAGAATGATCAGGCTCAGATCCTGAAGGATGGGCAGACTCAGAGCCTGAAGCATGGTCGGACTCAGGTCCGGACATAGA
>NW_006242197.1:0-1020 GCF_000226075.1 Solanum tuberosum
AGACCGAAGGTGCCCGGGAAAAAAAGTAAATTCAAACTGCCATAACTCAGGTCTCGAATGTCCGTTTCAGTCGATTTTATTTTTGAACCTGCGTATTTTTTCGATATCTACGCAACCGAACAGTCGTAAGGTGGTTCGAGCGAGCCTATTTTTCAAGAAACGCCTTTTACTCATTGAAATATGACGAAAAAGTAAAAAGGAAATTCAAACGGCCATAACAGGGGCCTCGGACGTCCTTTTCAGGCGATTTTTTTTTTGAACCTGCATATTTTTACGATATCTAATCAACCGAAACGTCGCGACGGGGTCTGAGCGATCCGATTTTTCAGAAAACGCCTTTTTGCTCATTCTTATACGAGTAGAAATATAACGAAAAAATTAAAATGAAATTCAACGAATGCGAATGGCTTTTTCGAATAGATCTCGAAAAAATACGAGGGATCAAAAAAAAAATTGCGTCAAAAGGACGTTCGAGTCGAAAGTTACGATCATTCGAAAATTCAGCATCTTAAAGGCCGAAGATGCCCGGGAAAAAAGTAAATTCAGACGGCCATAACTCGGGCTTCGGATGTCCGTTTCAGTCGATTTTTTTTTTGAACCTGCGTATTTTTTCGATATCTACGCAACCGAACAGTCGTAAGGCGGTTCGAGCGAGCCGATTTTTCGAGAAACGCCTTTTGCTCATTGAAATATGACGAAAAAGTAAAAAGGAAATTCAATGAGGGGGGATGAGTTTTTCAAATAGATCTCGCAAAAATACGAGGAATCAAAAAAAGAATTGCTTCGAAACGACGTCCGAGTCGGAAGTTATGATCGTTTGAAAAAATTCTTAGGGATTGAAGGTAGCCGTGAATTTAGGAAATTTCAAACGGCCATAACTCGGGCTTCGGATGTCCGTTTCAGTCGATTTTTTTTTTGAACCTGCGTATTTTTTCGATATCTACGCAACCGAACAGTCGTAAGGCGGTGGTCGTAATGCGGTTCGGCGAGCCGATTTTTCGAAAAACGCCTTTTACTCAT
>NW_006242198.1:0-1019 GCF_000226075.1 Solanum tuberosum
TTTTGTCTTTCCAACAATACTCATCACAGTTGATAAATGTTGTCAGACACATTTCTTTCTATATGCATCACATCTAGGTTATGTCTTAACCTAAGACTCTTCCAGTAAGGCAAATGAAAAAAGATACTTTTCTTCCTCCAGTTATAAGCATTGGTAGAAACATTACGCTTTCTCTTTTGTCCTTTACCAAAACTCACATTGCCCAAATTTTGTAACTGTATAAGTGCTTCATCACCTGTTAAAGGGCTAGGTGCGACACCTATTTCCACTTTCCCATCAAATAACACCCTATTTCTACGCCATGGATGATTTGTGGGAAGGAAGCGACGATGACCCATATAACACAACTTGTTACGTAAGGAAATCGATTGTGTGTCTTTATGGCAACAAGTACATGCAAGCTTTCCTTTGGTTGACCATCCAGAAAGGTCCCCATATGCAGGAAAGTCATTAATCGTCCACATGAGAGCCACACGCATAAGAAAATTAGATTTTGAGTGTGTATCATAAGTCTCCACCCCATCCCATAATTCTTTCAACTCTTCAATCATTGGTTGTAGTATACATCAATATCATTGCCAGGAGACTTAGGGCCTGGAATAAGAAGTGTCTGTCACGCCCAAAACTCAAGGGGCGCAACTGGCTCCTAAGGCCAAAACTCAGGCCCGAGCCGACCCTGCTGAACCATTTGCTACTAGCGCATGGCAATCACATGCATTTAAGAAAACAAACAAGTATATCTCGGCTTAAAACTAAGCCCTTGGCTGGCAAGGCCCCTGTCAACAGATCTACAAAGAAACAGCTACTCCCAAGAGTTCATATAAATAAATTGTCAACTAACACAGAAGTCCTGATTGGGCCGTCAAGGCCACCATGATCTCTATACCAAAACTAAAAACATGTATATAACAAGACAATGCATCACACAACTAACAAGCTTCAGCAAACCAACAAACTAGGCCATCATGGACATAACGTATTTCTAAACCCCACACACTAGTCTGCAAGCCTCTAAGAGA
>NW_006242200.1:0-1017 GCF_000226075.1 Solanum tuberosum
GTGAATTGAGAGAATGATTTCTATAGGGAAATTTGGGCATTAAATTACTTATATAAGGGTGTTAGACTTAGGAAAAATTACATAGTATTAGGCTAGACTAATTAGGAAAAGACCCCACTGCGCCTAAAAATATCTACCAGTCCCCCACTGACGGACCACTGACGACGGACTGTGGTTAGGACGACAAACCATCCTGCACGACCGTCGTTTGTGGTCAGAAATTGGATTTTGGCCTTTGGACCACGGGCCCCAACCATGGACCATGGTCTGACCGACGGTCCATTGGTCAGGCCGTGGTTTCATGTTTCCTGGGAGGCTTTGGGTGTCCAGTCCACGAACCATACCCATAGTCCGTGGTCCCGTCCACGGGCCGTGGTTGGCCTCTGTGTATGGCACCTGCAACTTCCTAAAATTAGCTATGTTGCCCTCTTTCAGATTCGGGGTGTTATAATATCTACCCTTTGAGAACATTCGTCTTTGACTGAGATTCTAGACACATTTTTTTAAAGGAACGACTCAATATTAGCTGCCCATCATACATGCAATCTCGTTAAAATGCACATAACTAGGGAGGAAACATCGACTCAGACCTAAATATACTCAATGCATCCTAAGGAAGGTAGGAACTAGACCTTATTGGGATAGCTCCTAAAGTCTTTGATTCATAGTTTAGTTGAGAAAACCTTTCAACACTAAGAATCCGATATGTGAGAATGTCCTTTCACAAATCATGCTTTAATGTGTTTATGAGAAACCCTTTCAACAACACAACAACAATCATCATCATTGATACTTTACTCTCAAAGCATCCTTAAAACATTTACATAAATGTCTTAAGAACATGCATAATTTCATAATTCACCTTTCATGGGTCCAAACCCACTTTCATACATCAACATCTAGAAATCATGCGTTAGATATGGGCTCGATGAAATTCATCATAAAATTATATAATTCTATCAATTCATGCTTGATTCAATCAAATCTTCTTTCATAATCAAAGACTCACATCATATG
>NW_006242201.1:0-1017 GCF_000226075.1 Solanum tuberosum
AGAAAAGTAAGTCACATAAATTGAGACAGAGGGAGTACTATTTAGTAAGTCTTCCAATTTCAATATCCTACCTGGCAAGTCTAAGACCAGAAATTTTCAAAAACACAAGATTCAAAATTCTCCATTAATATCATAAACTGTCAAACTAAGACACTTAAATTGGGAGTACAAAATGAATAAGAAGTCACCGAATACTGCAAGAGTGCTTTAAACAAACATAAAATTTTATCAATAACAAGATTGGGAGGTCCAAACAAACTTTTTTTTTCTAACCCACGAAATGTAGAGGCAGATGGATCTAATGGTTTCAACACACGAGTCCACGTATTGAAAAAAGTTTATGTATAAAATGTTGGTTCATCTACCCTACTTGGAGAGCACATTTTGAATATTGAAATAGTATATTTAATGATATGGATTCGATACCAAATTTTGATATTGAAACAAATTGCAGAATAGTAAATTAATACATGAAAATAAGAGTGAGACCTTGTTCAGTAATGGGATGGTGAATTTTCTCACTCAAGGTATTGTTGACATGGAAACAGCGTTTGGGTCTCCGAAAATGGGAGGTTTTGGTAAGGAACAATTTGGAGCTTGTGTTTCTAGAAGTGAAATGGATGAATCTGGAATTGGAGCTGTAATGGTTGAACAAGTGTGCTCCATTTGCAGTCGCCATTTTGTGCTCTCTATGCAAATCTAGCTTTTCGAATGAGAGTGATAAGAGAGTGAGGATTGTGAATTATTTTATTGATGAAGATTGGAGAAGTCAATTATTGATTCACACACAGGAATTAAGTGTGTTGTGTTGCGTCCTCTTGTGGAAATTAAATGTCACCCTTTTTTTATTTATCAATAAAAGCACGAAAATCTCCTGCACTACTCCCCTGCACTCTCTTATATTTGTCCATTTCCCACAAATCCCTAACTTAATTACTTACCCACACTCTAAGGGGTCGTTTGGTAGAGTGTATAAGAACAAATACAAAATATGGTGCATTAGTAATGCTTGCATTA
>NW_006242202.1:0-1017 GCF_000226075.1 Solanum tuberosum
TCAAGAGAAATCCACTAACTTAATAATGGCAACTTCTCTCAAATTGAAATTGAAAAATTGAATCTCTCTCTCTCTCTCTCCCGCCTCTCGCTCTCCCTCTCTAACCTCGTCTCTCTTTGAATTCGAGTTCAAGCATCAATGGAAACCCTACTAGCTGAATCTGTGCAAAACAGCCTTGGCCAATTTATGTTCCACAATGCCATTTTCATGTGTGAACGACTCTGTGCCGAGTTCCCCACTGAGGTACTCCACACTTTTTTGTTTTCACTTCATCAGTCTTTGTAAACATATGTATTACTCAATTTGTCGTTTATAGAGATTTTAGGTTCTTGGAGTTCACTTTTTGTTTCTTGTTGCCCTTAGTGGAATTTGACTCAAGAATGTGAGGGTTTAATGCATTTCTGTTGAAATCTCTTAAGTTGGTCAATTCTCTTGTTTCCTATAATGTACTATGCCCATTGCAGACAAATATGCAGCTTTTAGCTGGCTGCTACCTGCACAACCAACAGGCTTATGCTGCATATCATCTTCTCAAGGGTGCGTGTTGTATTCTCAGTCAATATGACTGCATTTTGTGTTGCAATATCTTTTTTTTTCCTCCCTATTATCTTCCGATTTCTGATAACACTTGTCCTTGAGATTATGCTCATAATCATCCCTTTTTAAATTTTTATATGAAGGGACAAGTATGGCTCAATCCCGCTACTTGTTTGCACTATCATGCTTTCAGATGGATCTTCTCACTGAAGCTGAGACAGCACTCTGCCCTCCTAATGAGCCAACTGCAGAGGTAGAGTCGTAAAAACCATCCTTCCAAATATCTATCCACTTTGCAGATTTTATAGTATTGTCATCTCCAGTTATTTTATTCCTGTTAGCCATTAACATGCTTCTTTAATTTATAGCTAATTGGTTGTTGTGTAGGTTCCAAATGGTGCAGCTGGGCATTACCTTCTTGGTCTTATTTACAGGTTCATATTTTATATATTATTTATTTAAGAGAAGGATTAACTTCTA
>NW_006242203.1:0-1016 GCF_000226075.1 Solanum tuberosum
AACTAACCATTTACTAGGAGTAATTTGAAGATAATAACAAGTTAACGAACAACATTATAACATATACATAATAACATATACATATATTTATAGATAGGGAGAAAGTTACAAAGATCTAGAAAGCTTAATAACTACTTACATGATAATGGCCGGAATGAGGTTTCCCTTTCGGGAGTCCCCGAGTGACCTTGAAGATACTTGAAATAAAACACTCTCACACTTTGTACACAAACGCTAATTCACTCTTTTTTTTTTTTTTTGAAATGAAGGGGAAGGGGAATATGTAAACTATAGAATGCTTACAATCTTACAAACTTCTCTCTCAATGCTCTTCTTGCACTTCGCTCTACTCTTCTTCTTGCAACATGGTGCTTATTTATAGTAGAAGTCCATCCGGATTTGAAATTCGGATTTCAATTTCTCAAAACTTTCTTCACCTGCCGGGTGCTCTTTGGGCCCCATCGTCACATGGCTTTGTGAAACCTTTTTGAAAATGAGTGTCCTTCTTTTGTCTTTTTGTGATAGTGGAGTTGTCTTTATTAGTAATGGACATGTAGTGGAACTTCCTTTATCATGAGTGGAGTCTTCTTTATCATAATGGCTTGTGATGTCATTGCTTACCTATTTTGTTTGTCTTCTTGTGTTGATGTCTTTGCTTTCGTATTTCCTCTAGGTATTCGTATTTCCTCTAGGTATCCAGGTTGTGTAGTGCTATGGAATCAAAACTCATCCCTGAATCATTGTCTTCATTTGGGTCGTAATGTTGATCAAATTGGTCTGATAAATTATTTTCGTCACTGCTACTCTCTACATCTTCGTGGTCAGAAATTGCTGGATCTGATTTTGGATTTTCTCGTATAATTTTTTCTTGTACTACCTCTTTAGTCTTTTCTGTGAGTATTTTGTAAAGGGAACTTTTTATTATTTTTTCTATCCTTTTATTTTTTTTTCTTTTTTGAAGGAATCCTTTTGTCTTTTTGCTTGTTTCTGCCATACTGAAACTTGCCGGCAGAATT
>NW_006242204.1:0-1016 GCF_000226075.1 Solanum tuberosum
GTGTTAATCCACCAAAATTTGATTGTTGATCTAGTAAACCTCACTCAGCAACATTAAGCACACGAAGAGAACTCCAAATCAAAGTAAAAGAAAACTCACAAATGACAAATGCAAAACTATGAGGAAGTGTATATCTTCAGATAAACCAATTGCAAAAAAATAGCTCGAGCAGAAGAAGAGAGACAACAAAATCCCAACCCTTTGAAGGAGTTAATCACTTTGAAAAGTGGTAAGCATAGACATACGAAACAAGACCATCCAAACCCAGATGGAAATATGTGTAAATCATTACCCTGCAAATAGGGAAAGTGGATAGACCTTTTATGAGCATTATCAAATTTCGATCACTTTATTTGAATAGAATACCACAATGTTAATATGATTTTTTGTACATAATAAACGTAAAGAACGAAGAGACTACAAATACGGCCAATTGATAACCAAATTCGCGCAAAATTCAACATGATGAGGTTTAGAAGGAGCAAACCTTAAATACGGCAATTTGATTTCTTTGATCAATCAAGAAAACACTTAACCAAAGCAAGAACGACAAATCAAAAGCTAGCCAATCCATGTACAATACGGAGAATCCAACTACAAAAGATTTGAATCTATCTATTTTGCTAATTTCAGAAAGAAATACCGTCAGGAGGATTAGAAAGAACTACAGTGAAGAAGAGGAGAACCCATTGATCTATGGCTTGAATGAAGCAATAGAAGGCAAGAAATCAAAATCAAAGCTCACCTGAAATCTAGTAAAGTGTAAAGGAAGGAGAGAGCAAACGTTTGGAGAAGGAGGTGTGGCGGTGGGCATACAATTTTCAGAATAAAGAAGAAGCTCAAAATGACACAAATACCCTCCAATTCAATGTTTATTCCAAAACCCTTTGAAATTTGTATCTAAAATTAATAATCAAAAAGAAAAAAACTAAATCAACTAAATAATTCCATGTTTTTTTCTTTTTAAATTTGAATTTTACAACTTCCATTTTTGAAATACAATTTTCAGAAATAAT
>NW_006242205.1:0-141 GCF_000226075.1 Solanum tuberosum
TTTAAAAGTTTTTCAATTTGTTTAGAAGTAGGATAAAGCATAGAGATTATATGTTGTATTTTCCTTAAAAAAAGAAATTGATATAAAACTTCAAAATATTAAATATTATTTAAATGATGAATTTTAAAAGAAACTTATATA
>NW_006242205.1:378-1016 GCF_000226075.1 Solanum tuberosum
TTTATTTTTATATTTTCAAAGTTAAATTTTTTTATTTTAAACTTGAAAACCAAAAAAATTAGCATTTCTATTTTGAAATTTAATTTAGGTATTTCTTTTAAAATCTTTTTTTAGGATTCGAAATTTTATAATAGTTACTGCTGTGTAAGTTTACACGTATACATAAATTTTAAACTAATCCCACTAATTTTGAAATAATTAACTACCAATACACCTTTTTTTTTTCAAAGACAATTTTATTATTTTTAAAAAATACTGCTTTTTTCTGGCGATGACATATATAGATTTTAATCCTAAAAGTTACAGAAATATCTTGTATAACGCAAATCATCTCGTTGTAGGCATCCCCGTTTTGATAGTCTAAACTTGTATTATCTAAAAAGTCGAAATAAAATCATAAGTATTATTGTTTTAAGCAATCATAAATAATATATACATAAAATTATATAGTTAAAATCCGGAAACAAATTTACATCAATAAATAGTAGAAACTCTTTATAAGAATAAATACTATTAAGGAAGAACCATATTCCAATAATACGGCTTTAATCTTTCTGTTTCATTGCAAATTTCTTTTGCAACATTTCCTGCGGCATTCCTAGACATTGGCTTGCATAAAAATTATATTGATAAAATTA
>NW_006242206.1:0-1016 GCF_000226075.1 Solanum tuberosum
CCATCTTCATGAATCTGATATATTCTGCATTTATACCATGTAGTTCTGCCCTCTGCTCCTCTGTGTTACTGTGGATGAGGTTGTCTTCAGCCTCTTTGACTCTTGCTTCAAATTCTTTAACCTTAGCATAGATATCACCAAATTGCATTTTGGACCAGACACTGAGAGTAGCTGCCAGTCTCTTCATTTTTTGATGAAAGGTCCACATAGGATTTCCTTCTATAGGCCTTTTCCAGCAGTCTGTAACAGTCTCTGTAAAGGAAGGTTGATCAGCCCAGCAATTGAGAAATCTGAAATATTTAGTGTGGTTATCAGGCCTGACATTCATTTCCATCAGGAGTGGACGGTGATCAGACCCCACAGAGGGAAGATGAGTGATGTTAGTATGAGGCATGTCCTTCAACCATCTATCATTAGCCATAGCCCTATCCAGCCTTTTCCAGATTCTGAAACTAATACCCCTTTGATTAGACCAGGTGAATCTAGGTCCAGTAAACCCCAAGTCCATGAGTCCACAAGCTTCAATAACTCCAATGAAATCTAAGCTTTTCCTCATGTTATAAGGGATGCCCCCCAGCTTTTCATCTGTATCAGTAATAACATTAAAATCCCCTACTGCACACCAAGGAAAGGTATCCTTAGTATCAGCAAGATGAAGAAGTCTATCCCAGAGTGGTTTTCTGAGATATTCTTTACACTTGGCATACACAAAAGTTGTGATGTAGGTTTCAGGAGCTTCTGTGTGGTTAAGTTCACAAGAAATCTGTTGCTCATCAGTTGCAATCACATTACAAGTGATCTCATTAGTCCAAAAAAGCCAGATTTTTCCATTGATGTTACTAATTGCATGATCCATAACGAGCAGACTTTTGAAAAGATTTATCTGGGTGTTGTCAGAGAATGGTTCCAGCACAGCAATCATCGATAGTTGGTGAATATTTTTGAGACTTTTGAGTCTTTCGATAACACCTTGGGTGTTTATTCCTCTAGCATTCCATATGATTGTACTAATCATT
>NW_006242207.1:0-1016 GCF_000226075.1 Solanum tuberosum
TGCTCAGCCTTACTGATAATCGAAAAGATATAGTAATAGTTCTAACATTAAACCACTAAATTACATATTGTTATCTTCTTGGCTTAACAAAGATGCCAAATGAAATCACCACTTGTGAGTTGTGATATGATAAAGTTGGTTTCAGACAAAAGAAATGTAATATAGTATGAGATAAAATGCAACCAGAATAGGTTGTTGACAACTATAATGAAGAAACATGAACTTGATAGATCTAGTTTTTTGCAACTTTTTTATATTGTTAACTGAATCTGATTTGAAAGCAGGTGCATAAGCCAGCTCATTTAGAGATTCTACTGAACAAAATAGTTATAGTAATAGCAACTACTACTTTATATTGCCCCAACTTGCTTAGCTGGATAAGCAAGAAACAACTAGTATCACACAACATTCGATACCCACATTGGAGTTTAGTCTAGACTAATCTGGATTCGCATCAGGTAGAGCTTTGTTCGGAGAGTAACGCTTCCTACCTAGGACTTTTTCAGGATTTGAATTCGAGACTTCTGATTAAGGGAGGAAGTCTCATTTACTGCACCACTTTCTTTGGTGGTAACATTCTTAGCTTTACTAGATAAGTCATGAATTTTGCTTCAAACTTTTAAAGTTAAAAAAGGACATTCATGTCTACTTATCATCTTCTTTCATTAAAAATTGAAGTTGACAATTCACTTGTAGCAACAAAAATAAAAATTGATCAAAATATTTATTTATAAAATAAAAGATTTTTAATGTTGACAGCAGAGATAACATGCATCCCACCAATTGAGAGAGAGAGAGAGTGAAAGGCTATTTGTGGCGTGGTACACCTTGTCTTTGTCTGTCCCCACGTTTTAGCTTTACTATTTTTTCTTCTATAGTTTTGTAATTTTATGGTCACTATACTCATTGTTGACTCTCTAATCTCTTTTTAAGATTTTTATATTTGACTATGGTATTGTCTCGATTAGCTCAACCACACTTTAACTATTTCTTTATGTATTATTGATATAGATATC
>NW_006242208.1:0-1015 GCF_000226075.1 Solanum tuberosum
AAAAAAATTGAAAATACGGTTGAGTTCAAATTCTTATTTTTTTAAAATTATATAACTTCCCATGTTTTCTAAAACGAAAAAAAATTAAAATTACAAACACAAAAGGAAAAAAAAACTGAAAATACAGTTGAGTTCAAATTTTTATTTTTAAAAAATGTATAAATTCCCATGTTTTCTAAAAAGAAAAAAAATATGTATTATGGACAAAATCCAACTTTTATCATTTGGAAATTTTAAAGAATTAAATTTAAATTTATCATTGTTATTTTTTAAAAACAGAACTATTATACTTTTTTTTACCACATGGGATATATATATATATATTTATTGATTTTAAAAATGAATTGCAAAGCTTTATTTCTTAAAAGAAGTCCACATGGCAATGTTAACACAAATGCACATTTAATGTTATTAATGCGGTAACTATATATATATATATATATTACTTTTTTTTTAATTATTTTAAAAAGTGACATAAATCTTAAAAGTATTCATAAATCTTATATCATCACCTAAGACAAATATGACAAATGTCAACATACAAAAAAAAAATATTAATTAACTAAGAATATATATATTTTTAAACTCATCAATTGATAAATAAAAAACTGAACAAATCACATTTCTAAATGCAAGATCATTTTTTTCTTCTTTATTGCTATCCAACTTTTTGAATTTTTAAAATTTTTAATTATAATTGTTCTTGACAGATTCAAAATTTAACATTAACAAAAACTATCACTTTCAATATATATATATAATTTCTTTACTTCCCCGCATACATATTTAAAACTTTTACTAAATATTTTTACTTTTTTTTAAAGAATTATAATGCAGTTAAGCGTTCTTAATATTCTATTAGAATATTAAGAGCTACAGTGTCTATAGAGCAATATGGACTCCATTTAGGGAAAAATAAAGATTTAAAGTTGAGTGACAAAATTATTTTACTCTTAAAATAAATAAATAAAACGCCAGGTCACAAATTTTAATTTTTTTATTTGGCAAATATTAT
>NW_006242209.1:0-1015 GCF_000226075.1 Solanum tuberosum
TAGTCATATCGAGTGTAATAGTGACGTCCATAGATTGCCCAGTGTTGGCGAACAATATCTTCAACAGACACAAGGTTACCTTCCCCAAGGTTGTCCTTATTCTTATAGGCAAGGATAGATAACCAAGCCAAAACAGCCCATATTCCATCTTTCTCTCGAATGTGGTCTGAGCCTGTGAAGAGATAATTAAAAAGATTTAATGCCTTTACATGTCCAATCTACTTGTATCAAATTAGATACAAGAATTAAGTCCAGAAAGCCAACCAGTTCCAAAACTTTCTTCTCCGCAAATTGAACACATTCCAGCATCCATCAAGTTACCAAAAAATTTCCAACCAGTGGGTACCTTAGCAAAGGCAATGGAAAACATAAAATTCAGCATGCCTTCAACCCTCCACCAACAAAAGATGAAATAAATAACATATAAATGTCAATGCAGCTATAGTACCTCAAAAAATTTCAAGTTCAGGTGTTTAGCAACTATATCAAGAGCAGCAGATGTGGGCATACTCCTGTAGAAAGATAAGCATTGCATCACATTAAATTCTGACAGATTTCATCACAAGATGAATTGCTCTTGAATAGAAATATTAACAGCATAACAATCATGTACAGCTTAGCTCGAAATGATACAGACCTGGCAACACCTTTCAAACCTCCAGAAAAATAAGGAATAGCTTGTACAGCATTGGCAGCAATTATAGCTACAGAGTCGGAAGGAGTCACAAAGAATCTACAAAATAAACAGAAAAAACAAAATTTAAGATGCAACTCAGGAAAGTGACTAGTTGTAGTTCAAAAAAGAAATCAACAAGAAGTTACCTTTTCCCCAGGACCATGTTACGGTCCCCATCTCCATCAGCAGCTGCCCCAAATTCTGGTGGATTGGGTTCAGAATGCGTTTTAGACAATCCCATACGTGCAACTAACTCCTTTGCATATGTCAGATTGGGATCGGGATGCCCTCCACCAAAGTCCTCCTATTAAATTAATCATACATGTCATAGAAAGAACA
>NW_006242210.1:0-1015 GCF_000226075.1 Solanum tuberosum
GACCCGGACAAATTTCACATGCAAACACGAAAATGAGGATCAATAAGTAAGAGTTAGGAATAATATAGGAAAATTTATTATGTTCTAATATTTACTACACTACCATATACTAATATTTATTACACTACTATATTCTAAAATTTATTATACTACCATATTCTAAAATCTATATACTACCGTATTTTATTATTTACATACTACCATACTTTAATATTTATATACTACTATATTCTAAACAATTACATACTACCGTGATTTATATACTACCATATTTTAAATCTATATATTGCCGTGTCCTAATGTTTATATACTACCATATTTTAAATCTATATATTGCCGTGTCCTAATGTTTATATACTACCATATTTTAAATCTATATATTGCCGTGTCCTAATGTTTATATACTACCATATTTTAAATCTATATATTGCCGTGTCCTAAGATTTATATACTACCATATTTTAAATCTATATATTGCCGTGTCCTAATGTTTATATACTACCATATTTTAAATCTATATATCGCCGTGTCCTAATGTTTATATACTACCATATTTTATAGTTATCTACTATCATATTTTAATATTTACGATAAAAGATAATGTGTGCCACCAAGGGCCTTAAATCCATACCCAAATGACATTTCAACGTCTTTAGATTATTAAAAGCTACGGTCAAAATTAAGTAATTTTTAAAGTTCCAATAATAACTAAATCAATATCTTGTTTAAAGGTTCCAAACTACAGTGACTAGACTATAATACACTAGTGACCACATGACTTTGGACAATTATTCATACAAACAGTAAGGGAACAATAAGAATTATGGAGCAAATATATGTCAGTAAGCGTAAGTAACAGAGAACAAATTAAAGCAACTAAACTTTAGTAAATGACAACACAACTACTACTAAATTAGATGCCAAATTTCCTAAAGACAATAACCAAATAGGGGGGTTCACTGTCATAGCCTCACAACAATATTCAAAGACATGCGAAGCACTGGAAAGTCCTGAT
>NW_006242211.1:0-1015 GCF_000226075.1 Solanum tuberosum
TGCACCAGCAGTTTTTATGGATTTGATGAATAGGATGATTAAGCCATTTTTAGATGTGTTCGTGCTAGTATTCATAGATGATATTTTGGTGTATTCAAGATCGGAAGAGGACCATGCTAATCACCTGCGGCAGGTTTTACAAATTCTTCGTGATTGTAAGTTGTATGCAAAGTTCTCTAAATGTGAGTTATGGTTAAAATCTGTGGCATTCCTAGGTCATGTTGTATCCGATAAAGGAATAAGGGTTGATAATCAGAAGATAGAAGCGGTGAAAAACTGGCCAAGACCTACAACGCCTACGGAGATCCGTAGTTTTCTTGGATTGGCTTGTTATTACAGAAGGTTCGTTGAAGGATTCTCTTCCATTGCTGCACCTTTAACAAAGCTAACACACAAAGAAACCAAGTTTCAGTGGAATGATGAATATGAAAGAAGCTTCCAAGAGCTGAGGAATAAATTAACTTTTACACCTGTATTGGTACTTCCAGAAGGAACAGAAGGGTATACAATGTATTGTGATGCTTCGAGGGTGGGCCTAGGATGTGTATTGATGCAGCATGGTAAAGTAATAGCTTATGGCTCAAGGCAGCTGCGGCCACATGAGAAAAATTATCCAACTCATGATCTAGAGCTAGCAGCAGTTGTATTTTCTTTGAAGATATGGCGCCACTACTTGTATGGAGTTCATGTTGACATATACACTGATCACAAGAGTTTGCAATATATCTTTAAGCAAAAGGACCTAAATCTGAGGCAGCGAAGGTGGCTGGAGCTATTAAAAGATTATGACATTGATATCTTGTATCATCCCGGGAAAGCAAATATAGTAGCTGATGCGTTAAGTCGTAAAATAATGGCAAGCACCTACGGGCAGTCTGTGGAAAGACAAGGAATAACTAAGGATCTAGGTCAACTAGCTAGCTTGGGGGTTCGGCTTCTTGAATCTCCTGACGAAGGGGTTATTGTGCAAAATGGGCAAAATCCTCATTAGTAGTAGAAGTGAAAGAGAAGCAGT
>NW_006242212.1:0-1015 GCF_000226075.1 Solanum tuberosum
TCCGGAGTGTTACACATTCAATCTGCATTATTTCATGGTGTAGAATAAGGCATTCTTCAAGAACCATACTCTCACACATACACACATGTTCTTCTTGCAAGGTGCAAGAGCAATCTTTGCACAAGGGTAAAATGTATTAGGAAATCTTCACAAAAGACTCCAGAACAACTAAAGAACCTTAACAAAATAGGAAAATGAAAAAAGAACAACAAAAACTAGAAGTTAATTGGCAAAGTTCCTTTTGAGGAAAAAGGATGAGACCTTTTTTTTATACGTTAGCAAAATAACCAGTTGTATACCAAACAATAAAGCAAATTGGGCGCAGGCATATACATTCTGCTTCAGCAACAATTCAGAAAGGACGCATCTTTTAGACAAAAATTACACTCCGAGCAAGATAGTTCATGATTGCATACCCACACAATACCTTTTCCACAGTCTGCAGATGTTGCATAGTGACAATACTCAGGAATCAGGACAACCTATTAGCAAGGCTAAAGCATGTAGTGCTGGATATTCTAAGGCAGGATAATCATATCGAATTTAGACTCACAGACATACGAATAGTTATATTTCTTCATAAAGCTTAGAACTATGCAAAATACTAAGACATAAATGTATGAAATGTGAAGAAAAGAAAATACCTTTTGATGGCAAAACTGCAAGCCTTGTACAGCTTCTGCTTGAAATCTGATAATATATGCATATGACAGAACCTCATAAGCGACATTGCTTTCGACTTACAGCCATGAACCCCACAAGTATTACTGATAACCGCATTCCCGTTGTTCTCTCCAGTTCCTAGAGTACCAACCTTATTACTCTTATCCTCATCTTCCAGAAAAATAGTCATTCCAAACTTCCAGCAATACTCTCTTATGCTTGAGCTTTACTTCCTCCATTAACGACCAGTAACAATCTCTGTATATACGATGGAATTGCTTTGTCTGTCGATTCCTCCTTTTTAAAATTTCCACTTGATGCAAATGCTTGGATCGGGACAGAAAAACATCCT
>NW_006242213.1:0-1014 GCF_000226075.1 Solanum tuberosum
TTGGAAAAAGTCCCAATCTTGAATATTATATATTATAGTTGGGCCTAAACTCCCTTTTATAATATAGTAGAATGTATATATTGTGGATTTTCACATTACTAATTATTTCTGCATATTAACGTAACACAAATTTCTATTTTATTTTAGAATAAATGCATACATGCATCAATTGGAAATTTTTGAATTAATAATTTTAGGGACAATATTCTTGAACTCTGTTTATACATCAACTTTTCATGTCTTAAACTATAAATCTATCTATTTCTGTTTCATAAGTTGTTTGATTGTGTTTGTAATAAAGATTGTTCTAATTTCAGGTTTTTAGTTCATTTAATATATATTAAGATCTATCTATTTCTATTTAATACATATTAGTAAATAGTACTCAATATTTATATATTGTTTATTTTATTTTAATTGCAGTAATACTAGAAATAGACAAAAATACTCGCATCAATGAATCAAAAGATATAATTCCTATTCACACATGTTTAAAGTGTTTTTCTGTATCTTTAAATGAAAAATAATAATATGAAAGTTCTTTTAAAGAGTAGAAAATATGTACGTCTTTTTGCAAAATAGATATTTTATAAATTATTAGTGAAAGGCAAAATTCTCTCTATTCATTTTATATTTTATAAATAAATACTTACATTTTTTAGAAGTTATGCTTACTAAAAGATCAAGTGACACTATTCATTTGTATATTAAGTATATTTTATGGCATAATTATTTTTAACTGTTTTATATAATTAGTTTAGTAGTATATTATCATACTTTTTCATTTTAAATATAATAAATAGTCTTGGTTGATTTCTTAGTAAACCTTTATTTATATTGTATGTAACAGCGAGATGTTACAAAAGTTTAATAGATTATTCTTGTGATCCATATAAATTATATTAATTAATTGTTACTTTTATTGTAATAGCAAAAAAGTGAAGAGGCATTGCATAAGAACTTAGTTTGTTAGTTTCTTTATTTTCTCTTTAGATAAATAATTATTCATATAAT
>NW_006242214.1:0-1014 GCF_000226075.1 Solanum tuberosum
ATTCAACAACATTTTTTATTTTTTTTCAGAAATACCTGAATTGAGTAATTAGTTAATAAAAATAGTAAAAATTTGAAAAAATATATAAAATTAACCCCACAAATTCACAAATAAATATAGTAACCTTAAATTCAACAATTTCATAAATTTTTTTAAGTTTTGGTTTTTCGGTAAATCCTGAAAATGAGTAACTAATTAATAAAATATACGAAAAATATGATAAAATTATAAAATTATCGCCAAAAATTCAGGAATAAATATAGAAACCTTAAATTCAACAATTACATAATTTTAATTTTTTTTCCAACAAATCCCAAAAATGAGTAATTAGTTAATAAATAATAGGAAAAATATAAAATTAACACCAAAATTAACAAATTAATATAGTAACCTTAAATTCAACAATTTTAACAATTCTTTTTAATGTTTATGTTTTTTAGATAAATCCTAAAAATTAGTAATTAATTAATAAAATATGGGGAAAATATGAAATAAAATAAAAAATTAACGCCAAAAATTCACAAATAATTATAGTAACCTTAAATTCAATAACTTCATAAACTATAATTTTTAAAATGTGACGTAAAAAATAAAAAATCGTAAAAATAAATTATAAAAATGAATAAAAGTTGGACAGATATGAAAATGATCGAAAACACTTCTAAACATGTGAAACTAATGACAGAGTACATATTTGTACAAATAAAAGATGTTTCAATATTGTACGAACCGTAAAAGTAATAAAGAATGGGACGAATGAATCACGGGAGGCGGAAAAGTTTAGAATAGATAATGGAAAATGGATGAATATGTTGTTATGCTTGAAGGGTGTTTCAAAATCTTTTGATTTTTGTACGGCATGGACATCCGCATGTTGTCGACTAGACGTTGATCAATGTCGTCGCGTGCGACGTCTCTCGTCTAACAAGTGCAAGCCACAAACGATGCGGGCAAGCCACGTCTGACTTCGAAACACCAATGTGTGCATGCTACAGATGATTCTGGTAGGACACG
>NW_006242215.1:0-1014 GCF_000226075.1 Solanum tuberosum
ATAAAAGACATGCGAGTGAAAAATCAAGTACCCTATTATGTTGGATATAAAAGTATCCTAAACTCTATAAATATGGTTTTCAAAGGAGAAAAGGTATGCAAGTTATTTTAAGCTTAAAATCGAGTATAAAAGTAGAACAAACATATATGGACTCCTCGTATAGCCATATACCATACTAGTTTCAAATTCATATTTAGCTTAGTTGATTGACATTTATTAATGGCTTAAACAACATTAACATGAGAATTCAATCAAACAACTCATCAAATGAAAATTCATAAAACTTTATCGTAAATTTTTTTAAAAAATAAGAAATATGTAGGAATGGTATGAACTGCCCAAATAAGAATTCTTGAACAACAACCAACAAGTTGAGAAATTCACGACCACTAAACCTTAATTAAAATAATAATTAATGTAGAACATCATACATAATAACAAACCCCACAACATAAATGAGGTCAAACTCAAATTTTTTTAATAAATCGAAGAATGATCAACTTACCTGAATGAAAAGACTAATTAAATGACAAATTGCAAAAGGATCAACTCCTGAAGTAGATCTGCAAATCGTTACAATTGACGAGCAAAGGTTGATTTAGGTGGATGGGTTGGTGGAAGTAAGATTTTCTATAAATGATACAATTGAGGGAGAGGGGGAAGTGGGAGGGGAAAGGGGCGAGTCAACTAAAGATTTATATAACCGAGGGACAGGAAATTGCATCAATCGAGGCAATAAATATTTTTTTTATCTCATAAGACATTCCAATTGAGATGATTAATAAATTTACAAACTACGATGAGGATATAATTGAGTACCTTTCAGTACAGAATAAAGAGTGACACCTTTAGACGACTCTTAGATTACCATAATCCAAGACTTATCCATTCTTCTATCCTTTAGTGAAAGATACTTAAGCATATCATTATCCTAGTTTGTAAATTTATCTATCATCTCAATTGAAATTGCTTAGCAGGTAAAAATAATAATCTATTGCGTCAATTGTATCAATT
>NW_006242216.1:0-1013 GCF_000226075.1 Solanum tuberosum
ATTTATTTAAGTAGTTTTTTGTTTTATTTGTACAAGTGGTTTTATTTTATTTGTACAAGTAGTTTTAGTTTATTTTATTTGTACAAGTAGTTTTATTTAAATTTTATATATGAAATAAAACAAAGTCCAAAATGAGTAGTACAATTATCTATTCTACTCCACTTGTTGTAACATTAAAGGATTTATCTCATTCCTTCTAGCATAAAGACAAAACCCAGCAAGGTTGAAGCTTAACTACTCGAACCAAAACCAAAAACTACTTCTCTTCAAATTCAGATAGAAATTCGAACATCGAATTTCAATCTTAAAAATAGAAGATACATTAAAGAAGCTATATATTAGGTAATGATGCAGCAGCTAAGTACTAGTAGAACATCTGGCGTTAGGACATCATTCAATAGCTTAGTCGTATTAGGATCAGTAGTTAGTCGTATTAGGATTGCATTTTCAGCACACATTCAGTCTTTATAATTACAAGTTCAAAATGTTTTCTGGAAACAAAAACTCTATTTCTACGAAAGGCATGTACACTGTTCAAATCTTAGTCATACATAATATATCCTCTCCAGTTTCCACCAAATGCAATTTCCCTTGCCAATCATGACACTTAAACACATCTAAGAGAAGTCTGCTCCAATCTACCATCTCGACAAGGTCCATCTCATTGTTTCAACCAAGAATCTGAAACATAGGATATGGTAAAAAGTATTATTGGAGAAGCAACTCGTTACAAATAACCACCAAAAAAAGTTTTTTAGTACAAAGCAAGACCTATTAAGATGAGGTGGTATAGGCCTAAGGACATTTCAGAGCCAATGAGGCACTCTTTTATATTAAATTCAAGACGACATAGCAGTCTTTTTCTTAAATTGCAAATGTTTCAATGAATTATCCTCTGTTGTGAAGAGAAATAACGAGCAGTGTGCATACAAAAACTGACTTACCTTGTATTTTTCTGCTTTGTACAACCAGTCTCCTGAAAAAGAAATAGGAAAAACAAAATAATGTCAAAA
>NW_006242217.1:0-1013 GCF_000226075.1 Solanum tuberosum
CATTGAATGGAAGGGTAGTAACTCAATGCCTATAGTTTAGTTTATCTCATGCCTCAAGGCTGCGAAGATTATTTATAAGGGTTTTATCTATCATATAGTTCGATTTAAGGATACCAATTTTGAAACATCTACTCATTAATCGATTTTTATAGAAAATGAATTCCTAGAACTGTTTCTTGATGGTCTTATAGGAGTTACTATTGAAAGGGAAATCCTATTTTGAATTAACCTTCCTCCAGATACCCTACCTATGTCTATCCCTCCTTAGAGAATATCTCCAACAAAGCTTAACAAGTTGAAAGATTAGTTAAATGACATGCTAGATAAAGGTTTCTTTAAACTCAATATTTATGTATGGGGTTCCAAGTTTTAAAACTGTATGAAAGATAGCTTTCTCAAAATGTGGATTGATTACCGACATTTGAATAAGGTCACAAGAACAATAAGTATCCCATCCCCAAGATTAATGACTTGTTCGATCAACTTCAGGGTGCGAGGTATTATTTTAATTAAAGACCTCAGATCAGGTTATCATCATCTATGGGTAACAGAACGTTGACATTCATAAGACTACCTTCAGGACTCAATATGGTCACTTTGGAATTTTTTTTATGTCCTTTGGACTTACAAAACTCTCCTACACCTTTCATAGAATTGATGTACAAACTGTTCAAACAATATTTATATATGTTTTTCATTATTTTAATATATGACATTTTGATCAATTCTCAGAGTGAGGGTGAATATGCAGATCATTTGAGGCCGGTGACTGGTTGGAGAGTGTGTATGGACTACTGTAGGCTAAATCCATCGACAGAAAAGATCACTTTCCAATGCCTTTTATGGACTAGATGTTGGATCATCTCTGTCAAGACCCGCGAGCACCCCCTAGTCGTAACGCGACGTACTTGACCTCGAAGGGATCTTATACAAGCCCTTAGCATATCATGACATAAGAACATAGGAAAAATATGCAGAAAATTTAAAAGTTTTCTTTACAATCGAAGTCTTTA
>NW_006242218.1:0-1013 GCF_000226075.1 Solanum tuberosum
CCTGCGTATTTTTTCGATAGCTACGCAACCAAACTGCAGTGAGGCAGGTTGCGCGATCCGATTTTTCAAAAAACGCCTTTTACTCATTTTTCGGTGAGTAGAAATAGGATGAGAAAATAAAAAGGAAACTCAAACGGCCATAACTCGGGCTTCGGACGTCCGTTTCAGGCGATTTTTTTTTTGAACCTGCGTATTTTTTCGATAGCTACGCAACCAAACTGCAGTGAGGCAGGTTGCGCGATCCGATTTTTCAGAAAACGCGTTTCGCTCATTCATATACGAGTAGAAATGTGACGAAAAAATTAAAGGGAGATCCGACCGAAGCGAATGAGTTTTTCGAATAGATCTCCAAAAAATACGGGGGATCCAAAAAAAAATTGCGTCAAAAGGACGTTCGAGTCGAAAGTTACGATCATTCGAAAATTCAGCATCTTAAAGGTTGAAGGTAGCCGAGAATTTAGGAAACTTGAAACGGCTATAACTCGGGCTTCGGACGTCCGTTTCGGGCGATTTTTTTTTTGAACCTGCGTATTTTTTCGATATCTACGCAACCAAACTGCCTTAAGGCAGTTTGAGCGAGCTGATTTTTCGATAAACGCCTTTTGCTCATTGAAATATGACGAAAAAGTAAAAAGGAAATTCAATGAGGGGGGATGAGTTTTTCAAATAGATCTCGCAAAAATACGAGGAATCAAAAAAAGAATTGCGCCGAAACGACGTTCGAGTCGGAAGTTACGACCATTCGAAAAAAATTCTTAAAGATCGTCGAAAGGACGTTCGAGTCAGAAGTTACGATCATTTGAAAAATTCTCAAAGATTGAAAGGTGGCCGGGAATTTGGGAAACTTCAAACGGCCATAACTCGAGCTTCGGTCGCCCGTTTCCGGAGATTTTTTTTTTGAACCTGCGTATTTTTTCGATAGCGACTCAACCGAACTGCCGTGAGGCGGTTTGCGCAATCCAATTTTTCAAAAAATGCCTTTTACTCATTTTTCGGTGAGTAGAAATAGGATG
>NW_006242219.1:0-1013 GCF_000226075.1 Solanum tuberosum
TCAAAAGCGCAGTACTCCAAACTGCGTATATACATGTACATCGTCATTACCAACAACAGCATACCCAATGTAATCCCACAAGTAGAGTCAGGGGAGAGGGTAGAGTGTATGCAAACCTTACCATAGAACGAAATGAAGAGCAGTACACAACATACAGAAGGAAAGAATAGTAATATGATCGAGCACTACGTACGTTACTCACCAGATCATGGCAGCAGAGGGCATAGCCAATTTCAAGTTAGTAAGGATATGATGAAAATGAAATGGCTCGAAAGAGAAAGCGTAATCCCATTTGATATGTTTGGAGAAAAACATGAATAGACCAAAGATGATGAGTTGAATCCAAATGGAAATAGATGTTGCTAATGATGCTCCTTTAAAACCAAGACCTGTCCAATGAACCAAAGCATAGGCAATAATAGCAATATGTATAACTAAAGATGCCATTGAAAACAAAAGTATAGGGTCTAAAATTGAGTGTGCCCTAAGAAATCTCATGGCATTTTGCAAAAAACCATATCCAAACAATCCAGGTATAAGAAACTTCAAAAACAGTCCTGCTTCTTTCGCAATTTCATGATCCTGATGAAATAAATGAATGAGAATTGTATCTGAATACCACCAGAGAAGAGCTATCGCGGTTGAAAAGAAGAATGATATGACACATGATGTCTGCAGCAAAGTGTACGTTGTTGTTCGGGATTGTCTACATAATGTTTCGACTGCAGTATTTAATCCAAATATGAAAGAGAAACCAGTGATTACAGCCCAGGAAGTAGCGAGATTCGAGGCAGCTAGTTGAAGATTGCCAGCAAACATGACAGAAACAATATTGATGGAATAGAAACTAGTCAATATAACAATCAATGGCGATGAAATCATTGACTGATTCGTTACTTCCTCCATATCTATTATCTTATTAAAACACCCGTTTAACGTACTCAAACACCCCTCCGTTTTTTCGCTGGAGTTAGCCATTGATGAGGCGATACAAAAAGTAAATTACAGCCTTA
>NW_006242220.1:0-1013 GCF_000226075.1 Solanum tuberosum
TACCTCTTTAGGAAATCTCATCCCAAGAACAATACTCTTTAGCGCTACCTTCAGCCAACCTTGAGCTCATATCATGAAACACCTAATGTGTCATGCGTTGTCCACATGTTAACAACGCCACATTCAAGTGTAGAAACTTAACCACTCCATAGACTCCTACTAACCCTCTTTCTTATAACTTCTCATCCTCTCATCATCTCATCAACACTACCAACTTTACTTTCATGCATTACCACTAGAAAGCTGACTTACTCATTGTAAAACTTTGTCTCCTTCTTCCTCTACATTCATAACCTCATATAGAATAAACACACCATCACTATCACAATAATAAATATCAATCCTCTCCTCCATCATCACACAACTACTATCAACAACACCACTCTCCAAAACTAAAAAGGATTACTGAAAAGACTTTAGTGCGAAATATCATAAGCACGATTCATTCGAGAATTCTTATAAAAGAATATGTATGACATAACATTATGTTGCTAGCCGTTGAGAGTAATTCGTAGATTTGTGAGACTGAACATATCGAGAGACATGATTGCTTATATGAATAGGTTCATAGCATAAGACTGATATTCACAACTTTATGGATTAAACTCGTGGTTAATGAGCTAAAGTCTTTGCCCCTCATTCCAGAAACTATAGATGTGAATCTCTCTAAAGCGTATGAGTATAGGTCATAGACACAATTCTGATATTAGGAATATCCACAAGATTTCCTAAAAACTTTGCTTGAGGAATATGCAAGATTATGAACGGATTGATATATCTTTAAAAATCTTTCTGAAGAAATCACTATCTCATCCTCAACACTTGACTTGATTTCTCATCTTATCATCTACCCCTTAGGTTTGAAGTTGACACTTGAAAGCTATGGATCTATTTCAATATCTTTACACTGGTATAAATTCCCTTTACTCTAATACTCGAGAAATGCTTATCGCATGGCTACTGAACTATGCATAAGTAGGTACAAAGACTCCTTCTAAGACCTCTTTCTAAGA
>NW_006242221.1:0-1012 GCF_000226075.1 Solanum tuberosum
AATGTCACTAGATGTTGCAACTTGAGTTTCAAGAAGAACCTAAGAGAAAAGCATTCAAGTCATTCATAGTTTTTCTTAAGTTTTGTGTCAACTTCAAATGACCACAACTCCAAGTACATGACGAGTTACATGAGCTACTAGATAGAAAATTAAAACCCTTCGAGTCCTCCTTCCAACGCCACTGAGTTTTCTCAATTCCGAGTTCTGAGTAAAAGGTTATGACGGATTTACTAACGTCGCGCAAACCAAGCAGAATCTCCGCGACGCGGAGCCAACACGGACCTCACTGCCTTCACGCAAACCTGGCAGCATCTCCGTGATAGCTCCGCGACGCGGAGCCAACACAGACCTCACTACCTAGTGGAAAATAATTCCGACTCCCAGCTCATTTTAGTTATTTATTTAGGGGTATTTTAGTCCTAAAAACCCTTAGAAGGTCATCTATATTGCCCTAAACCTGTAGAAAATAAGTTTTCACAAATCAAACCCTCTAATTCACTCCAAAGATTCTACACTCAAGAAATTCAAGAAACGCTAAGGCTAGGGTACATCTCTCAAGATTTTCCTTCAAGTTACGTCCAGAGGATAATTCTTTCTAGTATGTAAGCTTTCATAGTGTTGGGTTTGTTCACCCACACGCCAATCGTGTTAATTTCACTGTTAGATTCGTTCTAGAAAGTTGAAAATCTGATGTTTTTGTTTGTATCCATGGAATTGCTTTCATTCTTGAATTGGACTGAGATCGAGGAGTTCTTGAGGTTATTTTCGATTTATAGAGTTGTTAGAGTTAGATTCTTGTGTTCTTGCGCTGGGTATCCAAATCTAAAGAGAGATTTAGAGAAAGAATCGAAGTTAGTCAAATTGGGGTTAGAAAACGAAGATGAAATTTCATCGGTCGAGATTTTGAACCTACCCCTGCGTCGCACCTTCAGTCCCCAGTTTTGAAAATTTCTGCTTCGCGTCGCGGAGCTGACATGAGCTGTTATGCCTCAAAAGACATTTTCGAAACCAA
>NW_006242222.1:0-1012 GCF_000226075.1 Solanum tuberosum
CCCCCCCCCTTTTCCCCCCCCCCCCCCCCCCCCCCCCAGAAATTCGAACCCTGATTCTCCCCTTATATATAATCGCTTCCTGTTCAGAAAAAAGGGAGGGTGGAGAAAAATATTGGAAAGTCAGGAGTTTGTTTTTTCTTTTTGGAAAATTTTGAATCAAGGAAAAAGGATAAGACACAGGGAAATACATAAGTTTCTTTGAGGCTGAAATAGACACTAAAATCAACTAGTGTTTTAAAGAGCATCTCATTTCCAGTTTCTTCTTTCGAACACGACCCTCCCGCTGCTCGTTGGAACTCTTTAAGTTGCTGGTGGTGGAATAGAACGCTCCAAACTCGTCCTGTCCCGTTTACTGCCCTCGAGAAGGTAATATTTCATTTTTTGATTTTAGTTTCTTTCGTCGTGAGCTAATAGTTGCATAAGTTTATGGTTTGGTGTTGTAATGTTTTTGATCAGCTGATTCGAGGACTGCTTGTTTCTTGATTGTTGCGAGTCATTCGAAATGTTAGAATTTTGAGAATATTCTGACTTATTGTTGGTTGCAAATCGGTAGTGTAAACTTATTTGTCTATTCAAATGATCTTTTGGTCTTGGTGTTTCCATTTGGTATCGAGTTGACTCATATAAGCTAATATCTTTTATTTCTATGTTAATCTCATTATGTCGCCTGTGGTTCGTAGTTCCATTATGAATTTTCGGTTCAACTTTATCTGCTTCTCTTTAGCGTTTCAGTTCTTGCTTAAGGCTGAATAGCAGCGTTTGGGTTTATGTTGTTGGTTGTTATTTTATAAAGCCGAACTTATGGAATTATCAAGTTTCTTTTTAGCTATCAGTGAGCCATCTCGGGGATTGTCAATACTTGTCGCAAAATCGATTCAATATTTTGGTGTACCTCGATGCTTATCGTATCATCTTTTGCAATCAGATCTTTGAGTAGTCTTTTATTCTTAAGTTCTTCATAATGCTGACGTAGCTTTTTTTCATAGTGATTTTTATTTAGCTTTTGAATGAA
>NW_006242223.1:0-1011 GCF_000226075.1 Solanum tuberosum
GTATTATGGAAGAATTAACTCATAAGAAGCGGACCCCACCCCCAAGTTGGTATCATGACGAATTTCACCTATATCAGATTGCTACGAACTAGATTATTTTTACTATGTTTCCCTGTCACTACTAACATCGTACTTTCAAAGATACTTTCTTCCTAACAGCGCCTCAACTTTGTTTACTCCCCTTACGGCTTCTCTGCCTATGGTTTCAACGTTAGGATGACATAGTCTGGAAGTTTTCTCTTATTTCCTCATGTTAGCAAACTAGAAAACATACTAACAATAATTCTATGAAACCAGTATTTTATAGTCTTGCATTATTGTTTCATCTATATTTTTTAGCACATATAAAACCAGTATTTATAATCTTGCATTATTGTTTCATATAAGTTATTCATAACAAATTTTAAACAATTCCCTCATATCATAACCTTGACGAATTTCACCTATATCAGATTGCTACGAACTAGATTATTTTTACTATGTTTCCCTGTCACTACTAACATCGTACTTTCAAACAATATCCTCATATAATAACCAAAACACATTGGTGGTTTACCACACCATGTAAACAAAAAGAGTAGCTAAGAACATTGGTTTTATATGTGCTAAAAAATATAGAGATAATCGACATAAGAAAGATAATTTGGGAAAAGATATTTGACCCAGAAATAGAAGAACTCATGAATCAAGAATGGTACGATATAAATGAAATATGGCAGGATATAGATGAAATAATAGAATTTGATCTAAATGATTTAGAAATTCAATATTCAGATTAATGATAAACCAAGAATACTTAGAACTGTGGCATCAAACTATAATAGATATTACTTTATCATGTAATCTAATAAAACAAAATGTAGAAGCATTTCAACAAACCCACGACATAGAAAACATAGAATATATGTTGGAAAATATAAAAGAAATAATAAGATTAATACCTTTAGAAAAATTGTATTATGAGGATATTGTTTAAAACAATATCCTCATATAATAACCAAAACACATTGG
>NW_006242224.1:0-1011 GCF_000226075.1 Solanum tuberosum
AAGAGGACATGCTACTAGCTAGGTCATGAGACCTTAGAAAGTTTTTCTAACCCTTGTTTCAAATTTTATCTAATGCTTTGGGGACATAGCATATTTTTAAGTGTGGGGTGGAGGAATAAATTCCTAGTTTTTTTACCGTTTTATTGAGTCTTTTCTTTTTTAGGATGGGTTCCTTGGCTTTTGTTTTCGGTTCTTTTCCTGAGGATAGTCCCTTTGAACCGAGTGTCTTTTATTTTTTTTGGAGAGAAAAGAAAAAGATCCTTTTAAGTTATGTGATACTTACGGTTTGGGCCTAATATTGAGAAGTGCTTTCTTGTGAATGCTTGATAAAAAAAATGCAGACTCTTTGACATCTAAGCTCATGGTGGTGACTTTGTATATAACTTATTTTATTTTGTAGTTTGTTATGATCCTGTCTCTTCTTAGAAGTGGAATTGATCCATCTTGATTGATACTTGTGCCAAGTGTGGTGAGATTTTGTTTATTCCATGTTTTGCATCTTAGTCTAGAACTTGCACTGCATGTTATTGAAGCGAAATAAAAAAGTGTTGCTTTGTTTAGGAAATGATAATAGGTTTTCTTTGATTTATCTGGTAATTTTAGCCTTTTCAGATATTTTATCATTAGTTAGCCCTTTTGAGCCTGTAGCCTTTTGTTGGTAGCCATTTTTTAACCTTGACTATTTTGTTGAATCCCTACTTTTTTCAACTTGCTTTTCTGAGCATTATATCATAGATTTATTCTAATTATCAATTCGGAAAAAAAAAGGGATGGTTGAGTGAAAAGGTAATCAATGATAGCTACAAAGTATTTAAAAGCCCTCTTTGAAAGAATGTAACATGAAAAAAACATAAGTTACCTTGATGATGGCCCTGATCCTTCCAAGGATATCGTGCACCTTAACGCATGTAAAATACGTAAGTTGAGGGTGACTATTATGAAGGAAAACTATAAAATAAAATTTAAAAAAAAAAGAAAAAAAAAAGGAAAAGATTGAAGCATTCTTGAGAT
>NW_006242225.1:0-1010 GCF_000226075.1 Solanum tuberosum
AATAATAGACGATGAAAAATATACGCAGATAGAATTCACAGATTATGAATTAGAATGTGAAGATAGTATATATTTAATATCAGAAAATGAAATGAATAATGATATAGAAATAGAATCAGATAATGAATTCTATAATATAACAAATGACTGAAGCAGATATACAAATAATAAATAAAGAAAAACACCAAGACGAAGAATCTTCAGAACAAAAAATAATATTTGATAATAATATATTTGAACAAATAAAAGGAAAAGAACTAGACCTAAGCAAAGCAAAAATATTCGAAATATCAATAATAAGAAACTGGTTTAAACGACAAAAACAAGAATATTATGTAGTAAGTCAAAGAGAACATATCATAGATTGCAAATACACTAGAGGTAAGGCCAAAATACCAATAATAAGTAAACAAATAATAAATAAAGAAATACAAGATATTAACGCTAAAAATCCAATTAAATATATACATTTAGGAAGAACAGAAATACTAATAAAAGCATGTTTTAGAGAAGGAATAGATACACCCATAGAAATATACTTAGTAGATGATAGAATCATACAACCCATAGAAAAAGTATAATAAGTGCAGTAAAAGGTAACCTCATATACCAAAAATTTAAATTTTATTAATAAGTGTTAACTACTCAGTAGCAATAAAATGACAGAAATATAGATAAATCATTAGTATTATATTGGAAAATGTCAGGAATAGAACAAGCCCCGGGAAGTAAAATATTTACAGCTAGATGTAAATACTTATATGTTTTTAACAACAAAACATAAAATAACAACAAAAAATAAAATAGAATAAATAAAAATAGAAGATCCTTTTGAAAGATTAGTCACAATCATAGATAAAAATGATTATAGTTATAATGACATCGATATAGAAGAAGACTTAGAAATAGTAAAAGAAAGATTAAGCACATCAAAAAGAATAAATTGTGAAATACCACAAATATCATCAAAAAAAAGTACCTCAAGAAGAATAGATAAAACCCCACAAAAA
>NW_006242226.1:0-1010 GCF_000226075.1 Solanum tuberosum
CACCATTGATACAATGAATCTAGACGTGATTTAGAATAGGAAGAAGAGAAGAATTTTATTGATAATTGGTCATGTGTTACATGTGAGTACAGCTTCATTCTTTTATAGAGGAATCAAATCACAAATCCTCTAACTAACAAATGCCAGCTCATCTATCTTTACATCACTAATCAATTCACTAATATTGTTACTAACTAATTTGTAACTAACTAATGTACAGTGAACACTAATGCAACAGTAGATTTAACTAACTAATTTGAACACAACCCCTCAACCTGAAGGGTGCAGAATGTTGAGCACACCAAGCTTGCCCAAAAGATGTGAATGTTGAGCTTGACTTAATCCTTTTGTCAATAAATCTGCAAGTTGCTATTGAGTATGAACATAGACAGTGTCAATGATCCCTGCTTTGATCTTGTCTCTAATAAAGTGGCAGTCTATCTCAATGTGTTTAGTCCTCTCATGGAAGACTGGATTGGCTGCTAATTGAATGGCTGATTTGCTATCACTCAGGACATTGATAGGCTTTTGAACAGGTACTCCTAATTCAGTGTACAAGCCCAGCAACCAAGTAACTTCAGACACAGCTGAGGCCATACTTCTATACTCAGCCTTAGCTGAACTTCTGGATACTGTCTGCTGCTTCTTAGATTTCCAAGAGATTAATGACTCTCCAAACTAAACCACATACCCTGTAATGGACCTCCGAGTGTTGGGGCAAGCCGCCCAGTCAGAATTACACCAACAAGACAGGACATTAGTAGGTGTAGATCTCAACCAAACACCTTGACCAACTGTTCCTTTCAAGTATTTAATCACTCTAGTGGCTGCTTCCCAATGTGACCTCTTAGGGGTTTGCATGGATTGGCTAAGAGTTTGCACTACATAGCTAATGTCAGGTCTGGTGATAGTGGCATATAAAAGCTTACCAACCAACCTTTGGTATGCAGTAATGTCGTGAAGTATATCATCACCAGTGAAACCAGTTACCAAGTCATGTTCTACAGAAG
>NW_006242227.1:0-1010 GCF_000226075.1 Solanum tuberosum
GGGACGTATAGTGAGGAGATGGTGCGAGAGTTCTACTCCTCATATGCCGCCAGTCTCTGCGGTTCGATTACCAAAAGGTCAAAGCCCTTAGCCCAAGACCCTCTCACTTCCACTATGGTTCGGGGTTGTCCGGTTGACATATCACCTGCCACCATTAGCCGTTTTCTCTATGGTCCTACCATGGGTCACTCTTGGTCTCTTAACACTTCAGAGTTTGACTACCGATTGGACATCGTACGGAGTGGCGCTTTCCAGAGAAATGCTGAGCAGCGAGAGGCTGTTCTATTATGGTTGGCCAGATACATTGCTGCAGATGGCGAGCGTGCAGAATGGGTCGCCGCTCCACGGTTGGGCATCCAGAAGGCCACATTAAATTTTGTGGCCAAGTTCTTCTGGCTGCTGGTATGTAACAGAGTGTCGCCTACAAAAGCTGACAATCAAGTCACTTGGGACAGAACGGTGATGGTTGCAGCATTGGTAGCAGGAGTAGCGATCGACTTTGCCCGTATGCTGCTGGCAAAGATTCACGAGAGGGCTTTTAGGACCTCCACTACTTACCCCTTCCCATGTCTAATTTTTCATTTGTGCAGGGACTTTGGAGTGCCGATCTGGCATTGTGACAAGTTAGTCCACCCTATAGGGGCATTGGACATCAGCCTTATTCGAGATGAGGCAAATGTGGCAGCACCTCGCAGAGAGCCCCAGATTGAGGTACCTCCCTTGGGTACCGATCTTGCAGACACAGTAGGGCAGGCACAGGGCGGTGACCCCATTATCCCAGACCACGCCGACACTGTCCCGGGCTCTTCATCTCAAGCAGCTAGTATGGCTCATAGTTCTTCCCGGTCCACACCACAATTAGGAGCTACTGTTGTCCCATTAGCCAGAGTACAAAAGTTAGAGGCTCAGATGGCCACACTGCTGCATCACATCCAGCCGTGCATGCAAAAGTTGATAGCTGAGTCCGAGGCGATGATGGAGCGCATGATGGAGGGGATGATGGACCGGAA
>NW_006242228.1:0-1010 GCF_000226075.1 Solanum tuberosum
AAATACGAGCAAGAGCAATAGATTAATCGCATACTCAAATTATCATTGATTCATAATGAATTATAACCCATTACAAATGTTCTTTTTTCTCAATCTTGTTATTAGTTATTAATTGAGTAATTTGGTAGATAGTTTTTTGCTCAATAGGTACATAAACATATATTACATTTTGACCTTGTTGATTGAGAATCATATTTGTGGCTACTATTGTTTTACCGGTTTAGATATGCACCTCTTCAAGAATAAAAAAAAAATTGATCTACTTTCATTTGGTATTTTGGCTTGAATTCCTTGACTCCTCAATACTCAATCAAATCTTCTTCTTTTTTTATGACTAAATGTGGTTCTATAGTCCCATATTTAGAGCATGATTGACATTGTTGCTAAAAACTGCTTATTTTTAGAAGTAATTTTTTTTTAAAAATGGCTTTTAAAAAAAATTTGTGTTTGGCTAATTCAATTGAAAAGTACTTTGATAAGCAAATTGTGTTTGAGTAATTTTAAAAAAAAATGGTTTTAAGAGTCAAATTACGAAAAATGATAAGTATCAATGTACTTTTAATATTAAGATTATTTTATAGAGAGAGACTATTTTAAATATTTATTACAAAAAATTTAATTAAAATTTTATTCTAAGTAAATTAAAATTTATATATTCAAATTTTTAAATAATATTATACATACACAAATAAATAAATAAATTAAATATTAATATAATATTAACATGATGATTTAAATATAATTAAAACTATCAAGAAAAATAAAATTAAAAACTATTCCACAAAATAAATAACTACATACGAAAAGTTCGCCACAAAAATAAATAAAGTCCTTCATATTTTTAATCTTACAAAAATATTGTTGGTTCTTTTATTTCTAATTCTGTAAAATAAAACATAAGATAATATAAAAAAAAATAATAATAAATAATAATAGATATAAACATAACATAAAATAAAAAAAATCAGTATATGAAAATAAAAAATAAAAAATAAAATTCTTGAATGAAA
>NW_006242229.1:0-1009 GCF_000226075.1 Solanum tuberosum
TCTTCCCAGGTAGATGCGCCGCAGGTATTATTTCCTTTGCCTTTTTTTTATTTATTTATCTAGGTTAACTAATTATGAACTAATAAATATTAAATCTTACTAATTTTAATGTTATCTTGTTTAACCACAAAACTAAATTCATTATTAAAACAATCCCACTAATTCCATATTATAGTTACGAATAGTCCAAAATACCATTTAAAATCTATCGAAAAGTATTTTATGAAATAAAAAGCTCTATTACTCAAAACGACCAAATGGGTCGTTACAAAAAATGAATGGGTTAGGATAAAACCCGACCTTTGTTAAATGGGTTGGAGGTGTGGCACACACTCTTGGATTGAGAGCATTGATGGTGAAAAAATGATGTATTTATTGTGCTTTTGGATGATTTCGTGGGGTAGTAGGACCCCCGCAAACTTAAGGTGGCTACTTAAAAAAAAGGTATAAGTTCCATGGGGTAATTATGTATTTCCTCTTGTATTATTATTAAAAGAGAGATCAAATTCTTGCAATTATTAGAAGGTTTCTCAATCCATGTATTAAATGTAATATTTAAGAACATTAATTTCAATATTCAAGCTTTTTCATAATGACAAATTTTTAATTATTTTATATATATGATGAAATGAATATTTAACTGAAAAGTCATTCTTTAAATAGTGTGTTGAAAAGTAAGGTTGTGAAAATGTGTTGTTTATATCTTCCAAATACATTTTTATAAATAATAAATTATTATTAAGGGCATTAAGTTGGATATTGTAATGAAGTTTGTTCTTAATTAATTCTAAATATTAGAAAAGTTTGTGTATACATGCACTGTATAGGAGGACAACATGCACGAAGAGCGCAAAAACAAGGAATTTATGAGTTTTTGATAAATGCTCTGTTTGAAAAAAATATTCAAATGAAGTTTCAACATTTTTGTTTTTTAGAGTTCTTAATATGATTATATATATACACATATATATTATTGTGTATACATGCACTGTATAGGAGGACAACATGC
>NW_006242230.1:0-1009 GCF_000226075.1 Solanum tuberosum
GGGCCTGCTACCGACGCGGATAAGCTTTACACTTCTTATGACTGGGCAAACCACCGCCAGGTCAGTAATCCTGTATCGTTGGTATCAGAGCCTTGGAATTTTCATGGTATATATATAATTGATGTGAAGAATTTCGGCATAGATATATTCTCTCTTTTATGGATCAAGAAGATATTTAAAGCACTCGACTAGAAGAGGTAGATATACCTCAAAACCTTGATTTGTTGAACAAATGGACTATTCCAAAAGTTAATATAAAAACCATTTATGATTATGGTTGGTTTAATAAGATTTCTAATAAACAGTTGATTAAAACAACTGAACAATCCTTAGCGTTAAACTCGTCTGAACAAACTATTCGTTTATTAAATAAGCGTGATATTGAATTATATAAATCTCAGTATAAATTTTTGCATATTGGCATGATTCAAATTGCTTTTAAACCTTTAACTCTTAAAGGGTTACCAGAGACTTTCTTAGCTGCTCTACGAGATGTGAGGAATTTAAATTTTCGTCAATCTTTGATGGGTTCAATAGAATCTACGGTGGCCTATGGTCCAGTTTATTTTAATGCTCAGCCCAATTTGCAGTTATCTTTGACTGATTCTAATTTATTAGATTCTTTAACTTTGAATGTTAAAATGCATGGTTATAACTATGCACCTGGATCTGAATTAATTTGCTTGTCGCATAGAATCTATTATAAATTACTTGCTACTTTGAATCCTAGATGTAAGTTATATGATACATCTGATCAAACTATTTTGGTAGAAACTAATTTCGCCAGATCTAAGGTCACTACTAGAAGACCTATAAAATGGGAAGAAATTAATTTTCCTACAACTTGGATTCTAGATTCTGTTATACCCCCTGAACAAATGACCGATGTTGTCACTAATTCTGAATATTCTCATATTAGTCAAAATTCCGATGGAAAAATTTGTTCATATTAGTCAAAATTCCGACGGAAAAGTTTGTATGCAGTTTGATGAAAAAAGTGTTCCTTATA
>NW_006242231.1:0-166 GCF_000226075.1 Solanum tuberosum
TATCAATTTAAAATATTTAAAAGCTATATAATAAAATGCGTTGACTCTCAGAATTCTAGCAGGCTCACATAGATTGGGACAGAAAAAAATACCACATATCATTTTAAAGTTACCAAAAAAGTATTATAAATAATAATAATTAACAACTTAAAATATCTGAAAGACA
>NW_006242231.1:571-1009 GCF_000226075.1 Solanum tuberosum
TTTTATATTTAAAAATTGCGTAAAAATACTATAAATCATGATAATTGACAACATAAAATATTTCAAAAATGTTGTATGTGGGTAGTCTTATTATGCCTTAAATAGCGTCAAAGAAAGTACAGGTTTGTGATAAAAAAACTTATTCCTTTATCCACGCAAACAATCGCTTCAAAAACTCGGTTATTATCCCCAAAACATACCATTTATATTATTGGGCCCGTGCTATACATTATCTAGTATATAATATATGGAGTAATATATCAAGAGAAAGTAATTAATATATATCGGTTAAGAAAAAGTAAACAGTACATTAATCTACCAGCTATTTTTACAAAGATGCCAAATTACAATACTCGACATAATTTAAATAAAATTTGAAGTTTAATAAGTGTGTACTGTGTAGTTTATTAGTAATATTTACTCGATGTATTCACAATA
>NW_006242232.1:0-1009 GCF_000226075.1 Solanum tuberosum
ATTGAGTGGTTCTCTTGTTTGCAATACAGGATTTGTTGAATGTAGATGTGAAGTGCACTGATGAAGAAAAAATCGTCTACTCTAAACACATAGTACGCGCACTTTTGCCTGCTTTGGAACAACTCAATACAGAGCAAATGATTGAAAAGCTGAATGAGTATCAGATTGGAGGTATTAAATCTCTCTATTCGATAGTAAGAAGGTTATAGATTCATTTAATAGGTCGTCATTATTAATGTGAGTGACTCTACATAATCAAAAGTGAAGTAGCTCAATGTGTTCATTTAGTATCATTTTTCTTTCTTTGGGCAGTATTTCCAGATTTTGAGGTTAATACACACAAAGCAGAAAATGAGAAGAACAAGTCCATTTATTGGTGAGCATTCACATTTCTCTTAAGACTGCAATTATTTGATAAGTTCACCGAATAATGAATGTCATCTGTTATTTTGCAGCAACTATTGCAGTGCTTTTATTGTTGACTTTCATCGGAGTTGTTCTAGTTGTTCCTATAAACTTTGCCTTACTTGTTGCAAAGAATTACGGAATGGCAACTTGCAAGCAGATGCATCCGAGGTGAGGATGCAAAATATTGACAATGGACCAGGTTATTTGCCTGGAATGGCTGAAGTTATAACAAGGGATCAAACCGAGGTCGCTATGGAATCTAAATGGAAACCCATGGAAAATGGTGCCATTTCTTGCCCACCAAAAGATATGGGAGGCTGTAGTGAAGGAACGTTATATTTGAGGTGTCTATTTTCTGAGTTACTGATATTCGAGTTGTTACTGAGAGCTAAGGAAATAGCTCAAAAATGTAACTTGCATATAGATTCAGCACTGGACCACTGCAGTTCAAAATCAAGGGGGGAACCTAGTACTTCTGGTCCCAAGCTACGTAAGGCAGCTGCTCGGGAAAATTCTAGTGATAATTACTTATTCTCCCCAGCAGCTGTGGATAATCAGAGTACAAATTCAATGCATTTCCGGCTCTCTTTTTCCAAGGGTG
>NW_006242233.1:0-1009 GCF_000226075.1 Solanum tuberosum
CCCTCGTATCATCATTTACGTGTATTTGGTTGTTCTTCTTTTCCTAATCTTCGTGATTATGTACAACATAAGTTGAGTCCTCGATCTAAACATTGTATTTTTCTTGGTTATCCTTCAAATTATAAAGGTTTTAGGTGCTTTGATCCTTTAGAAAATAAAGTTTTTATTTCCCGTCATGTTATTTTTAAAGAGGACTCTTTTCCATATCCTTCCTTAATTACTCAATGTATATCTCCAAACACTTCCTTATCTTCCTTTAAAAGTCCATCATCACTATTATTTCCTTCTCTCACGTCTCCAAATATTTCTCCTACTTTATCTCCAAATAGAGTTTTCAATTTGCATACTTCCCCTAATCTGGAACGTTTTAGTCCCCTGCCAACACATTCCTCGTCTTTCTCACCTACTCCAATACGTCCATCTAGTACTTATCCTAATGTAACGTCCTTACCACTACCAGCTTTTAGTCGTTCTCAATCTAGGACTCAATATTCTCTATCTCCAGTAACTACTTCTCCTAATTTACAAGGACTCTATCCACAGACAGTTCCCTCTGTATCTCAAACGCAAAATGTTTCATATCTTGATTCTAAAGTACATCCGATGATCACCCGAGCACAATCTGGAAAGCTCAAACCCAAAATTCTTCCTTCTTTATTATCTCACATATCTCGTATTTCATCTCAACCTTCTCTTCCTCCTGAACCCAATTCATTTTCTGAGGCCAATAAAAATCCAAACTGGAAAAGGGCAATGGCAGATGAATACAACTCCCTTATCGCCAACAACACCTGGGACTTAGTGTTGCCCTCTACTAATGCAAATGTCATTGGTTGCCGATGGGTTTATAAAGTGAAACAAAAAATCTGATGGCTCGCTTGACCGCTATAAAGCTCGTCTGGTTGCTCAAGGTTATAATAAAAAACATGGATTAGACTACGATCAAACGTTTAGTCCTGTGGTGAAACCAGTCACCATTCGAACTGTTTTTGCTTTAGCGGCTTCCAAA
>NW_006242234.1:0-1009 GCF_000226075.1 Solanum tuberosum
TTCTTTTGCAATTAAACTTATTTTATTAATCACCAGGTGACAATAAAAAGCTTAGGGAGGAGCCAATCAACAACCTTCCCTTCTCAGACAACGCCTAAATAACCTTACAATCCTAATCACTATCTCTAATATAAAGTTATAATCTAATTAAAGAGAACTTGAAAGCTACAAATAACCTTTTGCTTCTTCTTAACTAGTTGCATAGGTCAGTCTTGACAACATGAAATATTATGACATACAAGATTTTTATAAGGAACTTCTTTTGACAAAAAACCTACTTAAAGTTTAAAGTATATGATATTTTATACTCCCCCCATATGATCTGTTTGTTTATATAAATTGATAATATGCCAGAATTTTCACATATGAAACATCTTTCTTATCATCCAAGAAGCATATCGGGAAACTCTATGTGATCTGGTAGTCTCCTGTCATTTATATAGTGTCTATGGACCTAATTAATCCATAGTTTTTCCTTGTTCTGACTCAACAACAAAAGTTTGCATGTTGCTGCTTTATTCCAGGTCTTTAAATAATTATTCAAGCCTCTTGAACCTTTAGGAAGAGTCACCTTGTCCCAGACTACAAGTTTCCTTTTAGTAATATTGGTTTCCCCTGTTCATAAATATTTCCTACACGCAGTTTTGATGAGTTTAATAACCTTTTGTGGTTGCAAAAACAGATGTAACATGTATGCTTGGATGCAAAACCCTTAATATACAATTTCTTTCATCTGTCCCTAACCACCAAAATAGACTTGACTATTTAAGTACTTTGTTTTCATCATTATGAGTGACTAATGCCTTGAGCTTTTGTGCTATTTTCAGAAATCTCCGAAAATATAAATATAATGTTCGAAATAAGGCACATGTCGAAGGATGCATATGCAACGCACATATAGTTGAGGAAGCTTCATCATTTTGTTCACACTACTTCGAGCCTCATGTTTACACAAGGCATAGAAAAGTGCCATAGAATGACGATGGTGGTATGGATGAACAAGATGGAT
>NW_006242235.1:0-1008 GCF_000226075.1 Solanum tuberosum
ATATAGCACAAATTAAGCAAATAAATTCAAATTTAGTATTAGTTGGTGCATAGACCTTGGCCAAAGCATTTCCAATTTACTATGCACATTTAATTGTTGCTTTGGAGTAATCAATTCTAGGAAGTCATTTTATATCAATTTCAGTACCTTATCATAAAAGTATTATTCCCCACTTCTTACTTTGCTTTCTACTTTGATTTCTTGTACTATGAAAAATCACTTTACTTCTTCTCTCCTCCTCATGGAGGCATTCAACCTTGTGTTTATTGGCAAATTCAACTTTTAACAATAGAATGAGATTTTGTTCTAATTAAAATATCAAGCTCAATTCAAATATTTATTAAAATAATGAAAGTTATGATATTACGTAGAAACATCAGAAATTAGGATAAACGAAGAGAGAATAAATTATTAGTGTTCAATTAATGTGTTATTAATAATTTTAATTTAATAGGCCATATTCTTAAAGCTGGAAAATTAATAGATCATGAACCTGTTCAATGTTTGTTAGTTACATTTTAAGATTCAGATTTTCTGCAATTTTGGAACTGGAAGTGATAAAGCTGAGAGTTAATTTGGAGAGATAAGTATGGTGTGAGCCGCGACATAATTATATGTTGTCGCACTGCAAGTTTTTCTCAAAACAGATAATATCATATAATTAAGAGTTTTTTGCACATAATTTGTGCAAGCGATGTTGGTCTATCTAAGATATGTCAAGCTAAGTCCCACCACATGTAAAAGATCTTTGTTTTCCTAGCTTAACAACCCTCCACACACTTACCACACAATTTTCCCCTTTTTATTACCAAAAACAAAAAGTTGGATGGCTACATAGACGATACACAATATTGATTGGTTAGGATAAAAGTGTTGATTGGTGTATAGACCTTAACTTCCAAGTCAAAAATGCCAACTTTCTTTTTTCTGATAATCTAGAACGGGATTTGCTAATTTAAAAAATTCTTTACCCCCTAGACTATGACCCAAATCCCAGAGACACACCTT
>NW_006242236.1:0-1008 GCF_000226075.1 Solanum tuberosum
TTGGGAATACAACCCAAATCAGACGGTGAATTTCATCCTAGGCTAAATACAGGAGAGAGACCGATAACGAATAAGTACCACGAAAGAAAGATTAAAAGGACTTTAAAAATAGAGTCAAAGAGTGCTTGAAATTATTGGGAGGGAAGCAGATGGAAGCTGACGATGCACCCTGGTCAGATTTGGAATGGTGACGAGCTGGTTCGTCGATCGACTCGGGGCGTGGACCAGCGTGGATTAGGGGGGCGGTCAAAGCCCGGGCTCTTGATATGCCCGTGGAATGATGTCTCATTGATTTTGGTACGAAGAGTGCGCTTCTGACGTGCTTCAACATCTGTGTGCTCCGGACACTGGCTATGGGCTCCCCATTCGACCCGTCTTGAAACACGGACCAAGGAGTCTGACATGTGTGCGAGTCAACGGGCGAGTAAACCCGTAAGGCGTAAGGAAGCTGATTGGTGGGATCCCCCTGAGGGGTGCACCGCCGACCGACCTTGATCTTATGAGAAGGGTTCGAGTGTGAGCATACCTACTGGGACCCGAAAGATGGTGACCTATGCCTGAGCGGGGAGAAGCCAAAGCATACTCTAGTGGAGGACCATTGTGATACTGACGTGCAAATCGTTCATCTGACTTGGGTATAGGGGCGAAAGACTAATTGAACCATTTAGCAGCTAGTTCCCTTCGAAGTTTCCCTCAGAATAGCTAGAGATCGGGTGCAAATTTTATCGGATAAAGCCAATGATTTGAGGCTTCATGGGGCAACACCCTAACCTATTTTCAAACTTTAAATCAGAATGATGACGTGACTGCTTTGTTGAGCTGCACCACGGAATCAAGAACTACAAGTGGGCTATTTTAGGTAAGCTGGACTGGCGATGAGGGATGAACCGAAAGCCGGCTTATGGTTCCAAACTTCATTCTAACCAAGATCCAACAAAGGGTGTTGGTCAACTAAGACAGCAGGAAAGTAACCATGGAAGTCAAAATCCGCTAAGGAGTGTGTACCAA
>NW_006242237.1:0-419 GCF_000226075.1 Solanum tuberosum
GTGCAAGTCTAATGAAATCCATTATTTTAGTCTTTACATACCATAACTCACATTAGATATTCACACTTACTGTTAACTGAATCACTTTGTTCGTTGTAATGATAATTGAATCCAATTAGTTTTCCGATGATTGTTCATGTGCTAGGTCTGTGTCTATCAAGATGCGTAAGCCTCAATAAATTTATTACTTTCATACCAAAAAAACCAACCAAACCGACGATTATTTTTTCATTTCGTTTGGTTTGGTTATAGAAAAAGATGGCTATAAATACTTGTGCCTTTTCTTCCATTTAAGTCATCAGTTTTCAGCTTGCATCGAGTTATTCCTCAAAATAGCAAAAAACAACAACAAAACTCTCATTATTAGCAATGGCTGCATTTGTGAACCATATTGAAGATGAAGAAGAAGAAGAAGAAGA
>NW_006242237.1:679-1007 GCF_000226075.1 Solanum tuberosum
TTTTTTTTTTTTTTTTATGTATATTAACTTGTGAAGCTCCAAACAAATTGATTTAGGACCCCCAAACTCCTAATATTGGCTCCGCCTGATGATCTATTATGTTTTCGATCTTTATTGTGTGTTTTTATGTCGGAAAATGTAATTTGATTAATTTTTTTGGGCACATTTATAGGTTGCACAAAAATATGCTTAGGAGATTGAAGCATTAAAGGAAGAAACAAGGAGTATGTTGTTAGCTATTGTTAGTGTGAGCATTTTAATATTATAAAAGTATGCTTATTTGCATTGCCACATTGACAACTTGATTCTGTCCGTTGGAGTTGCCTCT
>NW_006242238.1:0-1006 GCF_000226075.1 Solanum tuberosum
TTAGGTACGATACTAAATTCGTCACTAATTATTCACACTTTGACAAAAAATATATTTCGTGTTTAAAAGTATGAGCAAAATACTTTTAGTGAAAAACATACAATTTCGTAGCAAAGTTTTGTCCATTTAAATTTCCCACCAAAAAATATTGGCGCCATTTATTAAGAACTATTAGTGACGCATTTTAAGTTATCAACGACAACTTATTTTGTCACTAATAATGCATCCAATTTGTGACAAATTATTATTTGACTTAGATGAGTTATAATTTTGGACTCGAAGAAATTTTGTCACTAAAGATAAGTTATTGCAATAGCAACAAATTAGAATTTGCAGTCAAATGTTGTAAGCTTTAGCCACAAAATTTATATTTAATTGCTATCTAAATTTTTGTCACTAATAATATAATCAATTAGTGACAAACATTTTCTTGTCTCTAATCAACTTATGACTTAGTGACAACATAGTTGTCACATAATATGCAATATTTATATAGAAAAAAAATTAAAATTTGCAGCTGAATAATTTTATTATTTTCTAATTTTTTTAGCTAAATATAAAATAATATTTGATTAGGCTTATTATTTACAATTGCAAATAGCAACTCATGAATATTTCTTTAAAGCATTCTCTATAGGTAACAACAAAAGAAAACTATAGAGTGATATAATGATAACGTCAAACTATACCTTAAGAAAATTCAAGTGCAGATGCTAACATAAAATCTAATGTGAGTGGGGATTGTGATATCACACAGAGCAATTATACAAAAGATAACATCGACGGTAAGTCTATTTTGCAAATATTTTAAATATTTTATGGATATTTAATTAACTATTTTCTATAATGACTAAAAATAAGTTTAATTGTGGAGGTTTCAAGAACCCGAACTATTTGATTTTAATAAAATTGTTATGTTTGAATTTAGATGCATATCTAAATATTAAGATGTGTATTTAGATCAAGATGAATAAATCTAAATATGCATCTCAAAATTGAGATGTTT
>NW_006242239.1:0-1006 GCF_000226075.1 Solanum tuberosum
TGCAATATTCTGTTGTAAAATCTAACACATAATTGACTTATGTTGGAACACATGCAATTTTATGTTGCAAGTAGCAACACATAATTAAATAAATCACACATTTTATATAAGTAACATAACATAAGTTGATTCAAATTAAGGTAAGAAGATAGGGAACATCATCCTCAAATAAAAAAGAACATTCATTAAAATTCAACAACATTTATGGAGCATTTTGATTTGGACATGTAGTTCTTTTGTGGCCAAAATCCCTACATACGGAATACTTATTTTATCTTGTTGGAAATGATTCACCAACTCCACGCCGTCTCTTATATCTCCTTCTTCCAGGTTTGCTTGGATCACTTATGGAGGAGGTATTTCTCTCTCTATGACATCCAAAGGGACAATCCAAGAATCTTCAGGTGGCACCGGGTGAATTTCCTCACAATATGCCATTATGTATTTTTCCACTGAATAATATGGAGAGGAGTACTCATAAATCTGATTTCCAAAATTGGCACCATATTGGGCTCGAAGCGCTGCCATGGCATGTGGACAAGGTATTTGTCCAAGTAAAAATTCTACAAGTACAAGTTCTTCTTTGTAGATCCACTGTAGCAACATCACCATGACCAGTGACACTGAACATGTAGTTAGCGATTTGATGAGCCAACAACTTGTTGCCCGCGTTGACATACTTTGATATGTCTTTTTCAATTGAAGGAACAAATCTATTTGCAGAATTCACCAGCTCCATACGCCTCTGCTGAACTAAAAGTGCAAATCTCCTGTTTATTTCATCAAATAGAGCGATAATGAGAAATTCTCTTTCAACATCAGACATAGAATTCACCGACTCCGCGATGTTTGACGTCATAATGTTATATCTACACAACAAAAAATAAAAATCAATCAAAACACATAAAATTACAATAAACTCAAACGAGACGGTAGACAATAATGTACCTATTTCCCGGGTAAAATCCCTTGCTCCATGTGTGGAATCCAATACGTTCAAGAGTTA
>NW_006242240.1:0-1005 GCF_000226075.1 Solanum tuberosum
TGTAGTTATATTACAATGTACTAATAGATTTTAGGTATTACTATGATATAATGATCTTTCTTTAGGTTGTTGAAAATCTGATCGTAATATATAAATGGAGTACAACTCTATGTTCTGCTAGATTTAAAATCTATCTCATACTAATACCTTGTCTAAAAATAATAAATTGACTACTTTTGGTTTAGAATTAGATATGCTAATATGTACAGAAATTGTATCTATTAACAAATGATCAACTACTATCTTGAACTATGATTTGATATAGTAACAGTGAAACAATAATCCTAGTCGCTTTCTCTTTCTGTTGCATTATCTTTAGAGATATATTTATGGGAATAATTTGTAACATGTTCCTAGAGACGATTAATAGAACTTTCAAACGACTATTATCCTCTCTTAGACACTATTCAAGAATCAGATTTCTCCTCTAACTTCTTTTTTCTGTTTTCTTTGTTTGCATGAACATCGGAGTTGACGAGTTCTACGAGTCCTGCTTAAGACTCTATTTCGTCGCTAGACCTGTGACCGGCATTTATTCTCCATTCCTTGCCATTTGTTTCTCTCATCCCCCCCCCTCCTAAAAAATCTGAACAGAAATCTGAACAGAGGAGGAGCGGGGAGAAATTTCAAGACTGCAAAGTTGTCCATTATATTTTCTTTCGTGGTCATTCAAGAGTCGTCGAAAGTTGGCAAAATATTTCACTACTTTGATGCATTATGATGGTTTATCTATCTACATTTGCTTGCTCGTATGATTTAAAACTAAATTTTAATTATTTGCTAAATCCATTAGGACTTGCGATTAACACAGGAGTTTTATTCCTAACTATAACAGTAGCTATTTAGTCATTTATAATATGATACCCTTTTTAAGACTTCACTTTAATACTTTAATAATCACTTGATGTCCTTTTTAAACAAATATAATAATGTATTCAAGTTTTGTCAACATTTACGATATTTTTTTAGAACACCTTGGGTTAATAGTGTTATTTTCATAATTTG
>NW_006242241.1:0-1004 GCF_000226075.1 Solanum tuberosum
CTCAAATGCAAATAACAAAATATCCAGAATGTCAATTAAAGAAAGACAGAGAGGGAGGTAAAGAAGGGGATCCTATCTAAGCAGTCGTTCCATCTGTTTGGGCATCAGTGCCCGGAGTATTATCATCCTGACTCTGGATTTCATTGTTTGGAAATGCTTCAGCTGCAATTTGGTATAATCATGTCTGCAAAGCCTCGATAGAAAGTTAGAAAATATTCAACACTCAAAACGAAGACAATCAGCTGCAGGTAGGCTGGCCAATCCTTTCGGCCAGTCGCCGAGTGCTTTTGGTGACCTCGTGCTTCTCGCCGAAAAGTAGAGGAACCAACAACACAAAAAGAATGATATGAAAAGCAAGATGGGAAATTAAAGCGAATTGACGAGTGATTCTGTGAGCTCGACCCAGCTCGCCAAAATGATTCGTCGTGCCTATGTTCATCCCAACTTCTTGAAATCTGCCCCGCAACCCCAAATACACATACAACACAAATCAAAGCTAAAAATACTCCAAAAATGCAATAGATATTAAAACGAGAGTGCGTGTGTGAGTTTAGGAAGGTGAACTGAGGGAAAGGGAATGAACTGAAGCTTTTAAACCTTTGGCTTGAAAAACCGTCCAGTTTTCACCCATTCAGCGACATTAGTTGCAATCGCTGAACCACTCGGTGTAGCACCGAGTAGTCACTTGCTTGGCCAAATTTTACAGAACCTCCAGTTATTGTGGGGGTAGAAACGGTGATGTCCGTCGGGATCGCCAACATGATCGGTGATTCGCCAATAATTTCCTGTACTCGCCGAGGTTTACAAACTCCAATGTAAATTTGTCTTGAGTCTAACAACAGTCCGGTTCGCGATCGCAGAACCCTTCGGCGATTCGCGGAATGGACCTATAGCTCGCCATCCTGCACTTGTCGATCACTCTCCACACTTTCACCTGCAAAATCAACACACCTTTATTTAAAACAGTAAAACTGGGGTTGCCTCCCAAGAAGCGCCTTATTTAA
>NW_006242242.1:0-1004 GCF_000226075.1 Solanum tuberosum
CCATCCTGTCTTTTAAGACAACCAGCTCCTTTTGCATTTTATCTTTTATTTTTTTCTCCACAACTAACACATTGCGCTCTACGAGCTGGGGCATCCGGCGTATAATCTGGTCGACCACAGTCTTGGTCTGTCGCTGATCTGCAACCAATTTTTCAAGAAATAGAGTAGGAATAGTGACAAAATTACCTGGAGCCTGTGAGGCTGAAGCTGGTGGCAGTGGTGCCTCTATAGATGGCTGTGATGATTCTCCTTGCTTGGGCCCTTTATCCGCATATGGAATGTCAATTGTTACGTGGGGAACAACGACCAATGAACCCATAGCTCCATATTTCACACCAAAGAGATGGTTAGCGATATCTTTGATTTTGGATACCTGGGTGAGTCTGAAGGCCTTACCCCATTTGTCCACTAGCCTGTTTGGGAGAATGTCTGCTTGTCGAGACAATTTCCCTATCAGGCAGGGAAAAAGAAGTCCGGCTCTCTCATTTAGTGCCCTGTCCCACATTTCTGTAGCTATGATCTTACCCACCTTGACTGGGTAACTAGCCACGAGGCAAGTTACCAAGGATGCCAGCGAGGGAGAAAAGGTGTCATCATTATCGGTATGCCGCAACTGTGCACGGACAATAGCCCGCCAAACCTTGGTTGGAAAAGATAGTGAAGCTTTAGTGATGTGTACTGGTGTTTCTGTAACCCAAGATGCATTCTCCCCCTCTGAAGCAATTTGCCTTGCAATCCAGCGCAAGACCCGCTCTCGAGAACTCTGAACCTCCATCTCAGTTTCACTGGTGACTGTATGATGTTTTCCCTTAAAAAGGCCAACTGAAGCTGATGCTGTGTATTCTGAACCATGCAGCATTATGTTGATAGTAGCCTCGGAGATATCCACAGATGTGCCCCGAATCATAATTGAGTTGAGTGGACCCCATGTACGACAATTTCCTTCTGCCCCCATGTCTCAGTTTCTACAGCAAAGTTCATCAATGTGGCTGCATAAGAAGCAT
>NW_006242243.1:0-1004 GCF_000226075.1 Solanum tuberosum
CCTCAAAAATAATTTAAGAGACATCAAGCATACATGTTGATACTAAGGAGCTTACCCACTCTTCTAATAAGTAGAATATTGGAAGATTTTGAAGTTATATGATGTGTAAAAAATCTTTAAATAATAAGATTATTTATAAGTATATTGTAATTTAGTTTCATAAATTGGTAAAAGTAGTGTTGTATGTGTTTTTAATTTATGTGGCATTCTTTGTATTTTTGTCAATCTATAATAAAATGTCATGTTTTAAATTTAATAACAATTTAATTTTAAATTTCTCATTTTATTTATAATGAAATGATTTATAGCGACAATGACTTATTTTTTTAATGATAACTTTTTTAAAAAAAAATCATTTATCTTAAATATTGTGTCGACTTAGACTGAAATTGACTGAAAATGGTAATAAACTTGTTAAATTTTTACTAAGTTTTAATTATTTAATCTTTCTTTTCATCTTTTTTTTAGTACATAATAAAATTATTTTGATTTATCGTGACTATATATTGAATAAAACATATTTTTAATTTTTTGACAAATCTTCTAAGGAATCATTTGATCTACATATCAGTCCACTTTTTAATGAACTGAATTATATGGGTCAATAAATCTATGCGAGATAAATATGTTTGTATTATTGTGAAGTGATTTTATTAGATCATTTGGATTTTCCTTCCTATTTTGTGATGGTCTTAAATTTTGTCTTTAAAATTTAAAACTTTTTTTCGTAAAATATAAATATACATTTTTGCATTATAATATTCATAAATTATGCTTTACGTCCTTAAAATTTTTATGACTCGCTAGACATAAGTTGGAAAAAATTAAAGATACTAGGAGTCTACTAGATTTCTTCAAGGAGTGAGTTTTCAACAGTTTCCATCTATCTATAAATTCCTCAAACAAAACACTTCTCATTGTACTAGTCTACTACTACAACTTGTTTGGTATAATCATATTCAGTTTTATTTGGTGATCATCGATCGATAATGGGTACACCAAAA
>NW_006242244.1:0-1004 GCF_000226075.1 Solanum tuberosum
AACCGAATTTGTTTTGATATTTTGGTTTCGGTATTTCAATTTTCAGTATATGTTTTCGTATTTTCGGTATTTCGGTTCGGTTTTCGGTTAAACCGAAATATATTATATTATAATATATATTAATATTATATTAATTATTAGTATTAAACATTATAAAGAAAATGCAAAATTAGGTTAGGTTTTTACCTTTTCATTTTTCAACTTTTCAATGTTTCAAAATTAGCTCGTTCCTTAGCGACGCCACACTTCCCACTTCCCTGATCCTTCACCATTTTTTAATTACTATCGCCGACCAGTGATCGTTGCCGACCAGTGACCAATAGCAGCCGACCAATCAGTGTCCCAGCAATTAGCGATTTCTCATTTCAGTGACCAACGACCAGAGGCAGCGAGCCGACCGGTGACCAGCCTCCGGGTATTTGATTTTTTTAAACAAAAAACTAAATAACAAAAACCGAATCGAACTAACAAATAACCGAACCGAATTAACAAAAACCGAACTGAACCAAATTTCGGTTCGGTGTTCGGTACACCTATTGCAAGAACCGAAAACCGAAAAAACCGAAAAAGAAAACCCGAAACCGAACCGAATTACTGAATGCCCAGCCTTAATTAATCTTAACACTCAAGAAAAATTTAAATTCCTTGGTAAAAACTTACTCACTACGAAGGATGGTTCGAGTCTTAGCTCAAAAGAAATTCGGAGTGTTACAATATCTCCCCCTTGAGATCATTCATCCTCAAATTACGGCTGGATTGGGTATGGAATGAGGTTACTCTTACTAAGGTCTGAGTCTAATGGTTTGCTCTTACTATATTCAAACTTAACCCAAATCCTTAAATTCGAATTCTATACCAAGTGAAGATAAATGGTCTAGATATTACATATGTTACCAGATATAATGGAGGAAGAACAATGTAGAAGTAATGGTCATAGTTGACCACTACATACTTTCTGCCAAAAACAAACACAACAGACAACAAATATGCCCTACATTCTCAGC
>NW_006242245.1:0-1004 GCF_000226075.1 Solanum tuberosum
TGGCGGTGATTCCAGTCTCTCTTGCCATGTTGTAAGTATAACAAATCTGAGCCTCAATGTTTCATTTGCTGATAGAGTATCGGAAACAATCTTGTTACCTCCACAAAGTAGGAGTTAGATTATGCTGGGTTGTCGTCGTTGTTTCAGCTGCGAAATTCGCAGGTCGAAGAACTCATGAGAATTTCTCCGTTCAAGGAAAAAAAGCTTAGCTTAGAGACGAAGAATGAGGGTTGCAGAGAGTAGAGGGGAACATTTCAAAGGGCTGTTTCTCCGCTCTGCAATACCTGTGATTACAATTTTTGCTATGAAAAAACATGAATTCAACAGCCCTTTTCAGTTAAACAACTACCAAACGACCCCTTAATCTTTGCTTGTTCTCTCGAAACTCTCAACCCCAAAGTGAGACTCAATAGTAGTCATAATAATAATAATTGGCGAAAATTCCGAGGCTATGATGATGATTTTCTTCTTCCTCTGAGCAAATCGATAGTGCAGGAAAGAGATTGTACCTGTATCTTGGCGTGGCAATCCAGATGACAGGTTACCCTGCAACCGGTGCTTGCAGGCATGGCGATGATTCCAGTGTATCTTGCCGGATCGTCAGTATTACAAATCTGAGCCTCAATGTTTGATTTGCTTAGGGTCTATTGAAAATCGCTTCTTGACCTCCACAAGGTGGAGGTCAAATTATACTGGGTTGTTGTTGTTGCAGTTGGGAAATTCGCAGGTCGAAACACATATGAGAATTTCCCATAAAAGGTAAAAAGCTTAGCCTAGAAAAGTAAAAGTTCAGAGACGAAGAATGAGGGTTGCAGAGAGCAGAGAGGAAGTTCAAAGGGCTGTCACTCCTCTCTGCAATACCTGTGATTTCAGTGTTGCTGTGAAAAAAGAAAAATTCAACAGCTCTTGTTGCAGCTAAACAGCGACCAAATGACCCTTAAGTCTTTGCTTGTTCTCTCCAAATTCTCACACCCAGTTATAATAATAATAATTGTTGCGAAAAT
>NW_006242246.1:0-1004 GCF_000226075.1 Solanum tuberosum
TATATAATAATATATGTAAACTTACACTAGAAATAGTTAAAGCGCTCACCGCAAAAGTGTACAATTCATCAATTCTCCAGAAACATCAACAAGCTACAATAACATAAGAAAATTATTAGAAAAGCTTTTTGATGCATCAATCATAACATTTGATGGATTCGTCATATTGAACTCCAAGAGTGTAATCGCTTGGAACCGCGATACGAAGAACTAACAGAAAATGCACTTGAAACTACAAATTCAAAACTTCAACTTTCCAGAAACATGTCTACATATGTTACTTGGACTTGTTTTACTGGTGACCTTTTCCTCTTCTACATAGGTGAGGTCTGTGCAACTTCTATTAGAATGTTTTAGGGAATTTTCATAAGCTTCACGATTATTGCTAACTTGAAGAAAAGCTCAACATACTTTGGTGAGGTCAATAATGGTATCGAGACTATCTCAAAATAGAGGTGCAAGTGAGAAATTCGATTTAGCTATCACAGTAGTGTTTAAACCAGCTGCTGGTACATTGCAAGTGGTTAAAGATGCATCGATAGCTAATTGAAGCATAAACTATTTGCTAAATGGTGAAGTAGATGAAAATTCATCATTGCCAATTTTTTATGAGGCAATGATGGTTAAGTCGGTAGGAAGGCAAAAACAAACATACAATCAACAAGAACTAACTAAATAAAAGGGATTCATTTTCCATCCATTTCTCTTTTTTTCGTCTCCATTTCTCTGATCGTCACAACACAAAGTTGTTTTTGAACTGAAAAATGGGGCAGATCCAGTATTCTGAAAAGTATTTTGATGATACCTATGAGTACAGGCATGTTGTTCTTCCTCCTGGTGTAGCGAAATTGCTTCATAAGAATCGTCTTCTATCTGAAAATGAGTGGCGGGCAATTGGAGTTCAGCAGAGCAGAGGATGGGTGCACTATGCTATTCATCGACCAGAGCCCCATATCATGCTCTTCAGAAGGCCACTGAACTATCAGCAGCAACAAGAGAACCAG
>NW_006242247.1:0-345 GCF_000226075.1 Solanum tuberosum
ATCCTAACCCCTAAGGCCTAAACCCTAAAACCTAAACGCTAAACCTAAGCCCTAAATCCAAAATCCTAAATCCTAAATCCTAAATCCTAGATTCTAAATACTAAATCCTCAACCCTAAACCCTAAATACTAAGCCATAAACTGTAATCCCTAAACCCAATTTTTCAAAAAACTAAAATCTAAACCTATCCCTAAACCCTAATCACTAAACCCTAAAACCCTAAACCCTAAACCCTAAACTATAATCCTAAACCCTAAACCATAAACCATAAACCCTAAATCCTAAACCCTAAACCCTAACCCATAAAAACAGAAAACACTAACCCTAAATCCTAAATCCTAAACC
>NW_006242247.1:616-1003 GCF_000226075.1 Solanum tuberosum
ACCATAAACCATAAACCCTAAACCTTAAAACCTAGACCATAATCTGTAAACCCTACACCCTAAACCCTAAACCCATAAACACTAAACCCTATACCCAAAACCATAAAATCTAAACCCTAACCCGAAACCCTAAATACTAAATGCTAAACACTAAACACTAAACTCTAAACCCTAACCCCATAAACACTAAACCCTAAACTCTAAACCTTAAACCCTAAAACTTAAACCATAAACCATAAACACCTAAACCTTAAACCCTAAACCCATAAATCCAAACCCCTGAACCCTAAACATTAAACTCTAAACCCTAAACCCAAAATCCTAAACCCTAGGCCTAAACTATAAAACCTAAACCCTAACCCTAAGCCCTAAATCCTAAATCCTATA
>NW_006242248.1:0-1002 GCF_000226075.1 Solanum tuberosum
CTAACAAGTTGACTATTATCGATTCTTGTGGGTGGCCCGATCATTCTGGGTGGTGCCTCATTCTCGTTAATAGCACCTTCTTCCATCTTCTTCGCTGTATATTCTCACAATTATGAGTTGTACGTATCTGATGTGGTATAATTTAGAATCAAGGTATTGAACTGAAATACCTTCACCCTCACTTAGGTACTCTGCAAATGCTAGCAAATATATCCCACAATCCCTGATAAATGAGGAAAATAAATTACTTATTAAATAGGATACTGTTTTTTTAAAAAAGTATATTAAGAGAATGACAACATTTACTACAGTCATATTCTTCAGAAAACAAAATGACAATATAACTCTAAATACACTAGAAGGTATTCAAATACAATAGAAGGTATTCAAAGTGTAATGGTATGCAATTTTTGATGGGCAAAGAATCTGTGATTTTGTGGGTCCTACTAGGAGATGAAGTTGATTTAGGAGTAATAGAATTGATTTGGGGATAAAGATTTTGAATTAGGGATAATCAAAGAAGGCTGAAAAAGTGGAAATAGGGAAGAGAAAACGTGAAAAGTGGGAAAAAGTAAATTTTATAGGTGTAAATTATATTTTGCTATTTATTAATTAAATATATCCATAAATTATAAATAAAATATAGTGTAGCTATATTATTTTAATATAATATGTAGTTTGACATTTTCTGTAGTTTTTCCAAAATTGAACCCCAATGTGTTTTCTTTAAAATTAGACCAATTTTGTTGCATTTAATGTTTAAACTAAAGCATTATGACCATCTTGCCAGAGACTAACAAAGTTGTAAATAAGAGAAACTTCGAACGTTAATAATTTTTGTATTAAATGTTCGTTTCGGGTATAGAAAAACTCTATTTCACGGTCCATACTTCATTTAAACTTATAATTACCTATTAGAACTAACACACATAATTTATTAAGTCATCACAAACGCGCACAAAAAGATTTGCTCAAAAAACTACATGCAATCAATATGTGTCT
>NW_006242249.1:0-1002 GCF_000226075.1 Solanum tuberosum
TTTGTTATTCTTATCATAGAAGTTAAACTATCTTCTAATTAACTCAGTCTTGTCCACCATGTGCGAAGTGGGAGATGTAATTTTGGGTCGTGGGTCCCCCATGGTGACCGACCTCACCCGATCCAAGAAGTTTTTTCAGAAGAGATAGGATCTAATTATCTCTTATTTTAAAAAAAGAAAGGGGGAACAGTTCGGTAAATAAAAAATTTCCCAACCTTTCCTGATAAAACGATTTCTGCCTTTACACTAAAAGACTACGTAAAAATCAATTAAAAAAGAGAACACAAACCAGAACAGAATAAGAAAACTCAAAAGATAAACACATTTAGTTTGTGGATCATACTTTGTTTCCTAGTGACTCAAAGAAGGACTTTGGTGCAATTGTGTTAAACTCGTCAATTTTGCTCTCTCTCTCTATATATATATCAACAATAAGGCTAAACATAAATTGATACACTATAAGTGTGAACATACTTGTTGAAACTTCATTTGATGATAAAAATAAAATTTAAACTATGGTATATATATACTTAAAAAGACCAACACACACACACACAAATTGAACTTACGAGTTTAAGAGAACACAAAAGTTTTAGATGCTTAAACTCTTAACTCCTCCATCGATTTTAGAGTCACATAAAATATATAGTCAAAGTTAAGAAATAGATATAATCATATGTCAAAAGAAACAAAACAACCAACAATTTCTTTAAAAATCAAATTAAGAGTATACGATATAATTATAGCTTTCTGATTTGGAGAATATTTCAAAACGCTCATGGGGCAGATTTCTTTCTTTTGGAAGATGCACACATCTTTGTCGTTCTCTTCCTCTTTTCTTCTTTGACCTCGGGTTCATTACTCGCTCTCATTCGTTGAGATCTATAAGGCCTTCTAGGGATGACTGCATTGCTCCCTCTTGATATCACATGTCCTCTTGCTAGTGCTCGTGTGGATTTATCTTTTAGTCGAATTGTCCTATAATATATTAAAGTACCAAAA
>NW_006242250.1:0-1001 GCF_000226075.1 Solanum tuberosum
ATTTTCTAATACACTCTACCAAACGACCCCTTAGTTCCATGCACTTTTGTGTTTATTCATCTTATAATTTTTAGTCCGTATGTGAGTCCACCCCGAGGCAAGTGATCAGGCCCTTTACGAAAAACTAACTAAGAACAAGGAAGAAGAAACTACACAACAGAAAGTACAGCACACAAGAAGTTTACGTGGAAACCCTCTTTCTCAAGAAAGAAAAAAAACCACGACCTACCTTGAAGGGTTCCACCAACAACTTCACTAACAACACAACCCAGGTATCAAATTACTAGCTCTTGCAACCCATGAATTAAATTCTTAATTTCTATCCCCTTGTAATAACTCTATTACAAGACAAACGAGCAATAACTCTATTGCCCCATACTATAACAACTAAATCTAGCATATATAAACTTCAAAAATACACATGGCTAACTAAATCTGCTATCACACTGCCCTGCTACTCTATAGTATGGCGCAAACACAATACACTTTGACAACTGGGTTGTTGACTTTAAACCAAGCTCTTGAATTTATTTCTTGTGCATAAAATTTACAGGATTTTGTTGTTCGCGATTAAGGTATACTTGAACGTACAACAGAGAACTATTGCTTTTGATCCAAAAACGAAATAATTTCTTGTCCAATAATCGACAGAATGCACAAATATCCATTCATTCACTTACAAGAATTAGGTTAATCAAAAGATTTTTAAAAAAATAACATATACAATCAATGAATCAAATAGACAATAATGGAATCTCTAGATACTATACAGGACTAAACTGGATTAGATTGACCTTGTCCTAGAGTTCTGAACAAAATACACAATAGCTTGGATTGTACATATGGATACTAACAAATGGAGTACTATAACGATAAAGCTAAAAATCAAAGAATTCTAACAATTCTGTTCACTGGAAGAAGCTTTATTCCCCAACACATCATCGTTCGATGTGTTCAAATTCCGTCTTTTGCACTGCCACACCACAACTGCAATCAAGATT
>NW_006242251.1:0-1001 GCF_000226075.1 Solanum tuberosum
CCGTTAGTCCAAAGGGTATATACACCCAAAAATTAGATAATAAGGATATCAATGTCCTGAAAGTATGATGGAGGGGTATTAACATACCATTTATGATAATTCGAAGTATATTTGTCTTAATTCCTTTTTTCAAATAATGGCATGATGAATATGACATAAATGAGTCAATCTTTTTAACTTATGACATAAATGAGCATTCACTAAAAGTTTGATGACATATTAAAAAAAATTTCTTTAATTTATTTATAAAAATAAAAATATTTTATGAAATAGACTACAAACTAATAATATTTTATAAGTGATAAAACTAATTTCCTAAACATTTTAAAATGGTCTGAACCAATAAATGAATCTAGATGACTTAAACAATTGACTTATTTCACTTTGTCTAATATTGATCAAGTTTTAATTTATCATAATTTGATTAATTACCAAACAAAACTAAAACTAAATCTCTTTTTGATAAAAGAAACTTGACGAATCAATTTGGCGACATATATAGTTATTTCAAAAGATAAGTCAAACTTATAGACGGGATAAACTTGGACAGGTCAAGATGGTTGAGTTAGTTAATGAGCAAATAACTAACTCGTGAACTTAAACAAATTGCACTAATCATATTGTTGTGAACTAATTTTATAATCTTAATCTTCAAGAAAATCAAATAGAAAATAGAAGATAGTCAGTTATAAACCTGCATTCTCCAAAGCAGATCGCTACTGGGCTTGACTTTATAGCGATTGATCCAAAATTGTTGACGAACCTCTTTAATCGCGGCTCGTTCTTCTATCGTTCCAGCATTTGGGTCGAACTCCCATGTTTGTCGCCCAACGTAGTTATTTGTGTTGTATAAATATGATACATCTTGCCCTTTAGCAATATTCAATTTCCACATTCTTGATTACTTCTTTTAGTTACAAGGTTTACAATTAAGTGATATCAATGAAATCTCACACATAATATAGATGTGAGTTTAAATTATTCAAGGTGGAGCCCACAGT
>NW_006242252.1:0-1001 GCF_000226075.1 Solanum tuberosum
CAGATTGCTGCTATGTCGGATCAAATAACTAAACTTATAGCGGCACTAGCAGAGTCAGAGCGGAAAATAGTAGCTGAACAACAAAGCATGAGTGAGACCGTTCAGCAAATCAAAGAACAAGTGATGAACCTCGCTCGTCGACCTACTACTTCGGCTCCCGATGACACCGACGACGAGAGTGATGAGGATGATTATGTAGATCTCACTCCCTAGTTTAGATCTCTGGACATTTATGAACTTTTTGAAATTTTAAAACGAATTTTAAAAGACTTTATAAGTCTTTAATTTAGGATTTAAATACTTTTGAATGTTATTTTAAGTTTGTTATTTTATGTTTTGTTTAGACTATTTATAATTGTGTGTGTTTGATTGGGCTGAATAGTGTAGAATTAAATTGAATTGAATTTGCAGGTGGGCAGCAGAAGCTGAATACTGCTACTGTCAAAAATATTGCAGAAAAAGCGACGGACAGCGTGGTTTAGTCCGTCGCTTTTTTGAGTTTTAATTTTTTTTAAAAGTTTTAATTTTTTTAAAAACCCAGAAAAGCGACGGACAACGTGGTTTTTTCCCTCTCTTTTTTAGGTTTTTTTTAAAAAATTCCATAAAAGCGACGGATAGCGTGAATTTTTCCGTCGCTTTTTTGTGTTTTTAAAAATAGAATTTCCAGAAAAGCGACGGACAGTGTCCTTTTATCCGTCGCTTTTCTGGGATTTTCAAAAAATAAATTTCCAGAAAAGCGACGGACTGCGTCGCCCTGTAGAAATTAAAAAAAAATGAAAATTAAAATAAAGCGACGGACGCCGTCGCTTTTTTAAAAAAATAGTCGAAAAGCGACTCAGTCCGTCGCTAAAAGAGACGCAGTCTGTCTCTAAAAGCGACGCAGTCCGTCGCTTTTTGAAAAACGACAAAGTCCGTCGCTTTTTAGCGACGCAGTCTGTCGCTTTTTGAAAAGCGACGACCTAAAAAGCTACGGAAGTGACTGCGTCGCTTTTCCGTCAATT
>NW_006242253.1:0-1001 GCF_000226075.1 Solanum tuberosum
TTTTCTTATTTCATAATATAAATCATTTCTTTTTTTTGCAATAATCACCCTGTAGTCTATATAATCTTCATGTAATATAAAAATTTATTCTTTTCAAATTCTTCATTTAATATAAAATTTATATTTAATTCTAAATTTCTAAATAACATATATTGCAATAAATATTATATATAAAACATATTAACGAACAATTCTTGTAAAAAGTGAAATTATTAATCAAATACAATTACATAATAAATATTGCATCATCGTAAAATACACTTTAAATTTTACATAAATACTCAATTTTTAAGACTATTATGTTATTTCCATAAATGCTCTATTAATGCATTACAGTCTTCAAAATGAACTATTTTTTGTCCTTTTTTTTATGTGTAGCTAAAAATTGTTTAACTTAACAATTTCATCTTATATCCAATTATTAATTTGTATATTAATTTACTTTCCTTATTCAATTTTAAAATATTGCATCAAGTATTTTCATACTCATTAAAAAGTGTAGTTCAATAATTTATCACTATAACATAAACATAGATTGTTTGAATTATTATATAAATTTTGTGCATTCTTAGTGAAAAATAATTATAATTTTAAATTACATATTTAAAGTGACAAAAAATATTAAAAAATTAAATCAAAAAAATTGTTAATTCGGGATGGAATTATTATACTTATCAATAATATGTTTTTAGATATTATATTACTTAAAAATAGTTAAAATTATTTAAAACCTAATTAATAGTCTTATATAATATAAATAATATTAAAATAATTTTAAATTATATATTTAAAGTAACAATTCTTTTTATAAAAATAAAATAGAAAATTATTAATTTGGTTGGAAGTAGTAACTCGTCTATAATATATTTCTAGATGTTTTATCATATTAGGAAATAATTACAAACAGTAAATACTTAATTAATAATATAATCAAAATAATCAAAATAATCAAAAAATGAAATTGAGGGTGAATAGTAGTTCTCCAAATTTGGAGAACTACT
>NW_006242254.1:0-1001 GCF_000226075.1 Solanum tuberosum
AACTATAGGCATTGAGTTACTACCCTTCCATTCAATGACTAGTTCATTCTGAAACTGAAATTTAATGACTCTGGTTCTACAATCGATAGAAGCAGAACAAGCATGTAGAGAGTCCATACCAAGAATGAGATCAAAATCAATGATGTATAACTCTACTAGATTAACTAAGGTGATTTACTTAAGAACTAATATTGGGCAGTTTATGTAAATTAATTTAGCTAAAACTAACTCACCTACAAGAGTGCATACTAAGAATGGATTTTATAGGATCTCAAGACTGACATCAAATTCATAACAATATAAGGTGTCACAAAAGTAAATGTGGATCCTAGATATAACAAGACATAAACATCAAACTAAAAGACCTGTAATATACCAGTGACCACATCAGGGAATCCTTGTGATCTTGTAGAGTCTGAAGAGCATAATATCTATTGTGATGCTATCCTCCACTAGATCTAGATAAGGCATTTTGCTTATTCAGGTGACCTACTGGAGCACTAGGCCGAGTCTATTGATGAACACATGTAACCTTGTTGAAGGCCGATAGGAAATCCCTCAATTTATAACAAATCTTCCCATATAAAAAGGAACTACTAGTACTAGACATACACTCTACCAGATGGTTCTTACAACGCTTTTGACATGTAGGGAAGCAACGTCCACTAGAAACACTACTTTCTGACTTAGATCATGACACCCTATCCTTGTTAATGTTAGGAATCGAAGCCTAGTAGAACATGGGACCAGGCCTAACTATTTCTGACAAATCTGATAATGACTACCTCCTCTCCATCTCTGATAAAAGTACCTACATTATATATCTGAGAGCCCTCTTATTATCCCTAGCACTCTAATTGAGTTTTTCCTCCTCAATCTATTTGGCATAGCTTGTCAACCACAACATATCAATCTATTTAATCAACATAGCAATTCTTCACTCTTTTACAACCGTCTCAAGAAACACTAGAGACAAACTTACTCAAATGGGATCTAAGGTC
>NW_006242255.1:0-1000 GCF_000226075.1 Solanum tuberosum
GAAAGCATCATTACAGGCCATTCCACCCGTCTTGGGCTCAGTGCTAGCAACAGGGGGGTTAGCGGGAGCCTAAGTTGCTTGGGCAGATGGAAGCACTCCAGGGCCAGCCAACCCCTTCAAAAAGGACATGATCTGTTGAGCTAACATTGGATGCAAAGGAGGAACGCCTGCATTTCCAGCCTATACCTCTTCCTCTTGTCCAATCTCTTCAACATCCACGACATCCACATTCTCCTTTATCTCCTTATTATGCGCATGAGGCTTCTCATTCACATGAAAATTCTCAACAAGTACCTCATTTTCAGTATGTGCTACTCTTCCACAGCCTTTACCTCTAGCTCTTCCTCTACTTCTGCCTCAACCGCGACCTCTCACTGTAGATTCATCAGCTGGAGCATTAATAGGAGCTACGGGCCTAACACCGTTATACCTAGTATTAACTATCTGTGAACAGAAGAAAGGAGGTTAGATACCAATTTGAATCTCCAGATACCAATTGGAATCAAGTGATAGCACGAAAGGAGATGAGAAAAAATAGAGATTTCCTAAAGTCCTATAGCCTCTCGAAGAAAAGTAAAGTCGTCCCCGTACCGTTCCGCGAGACTCTATTAGACTCGTTTCAGTACATCGAGATGAACAAACCTAGGCTCTGATACCAACTTTGTCACGATCCCCACCATCTCTGATACAAGGTTTGTCACGACCCAGACCGTCGTGATTGGCACCCACACTAACCATCATGTGGTAGAACCACTACTACACCTAAACTAAGCAACTAAAACAATACTAAGGCAATTAAGTTACAGAAACAAGTTAATTAACTAGCAAATGCAAAAATTTATTACCTAGAAACTGAAAGTCAATGTACCTAAACATCTAAACAAATGATCCAAGTCTAAACAACAAGGGATAAGTCCCTAACTAATGAACTAATCAACTAACTGGAACAAATATTTAAGTCCGTAAATGATGGACATAGGCGAAAGAGAATCCCATGGCA
>NW_006242256.1:0-1000 GCF_000226075.1 Solanum tuberosum
ATAGCTCCAGATATTCCATTCATCCGGGTTCCACCAAAATGTACCATGATTTGAGAGAAGTATATTGGTGGAATGGTATGAAGAAGGACATTGTTGAATTTGTTACTAAGTGTACAAATTGCAAACAAGTGAAAGTAGAGCACCAAAGGCCTGGTGGTTTGGCTCAAAATATACTTCCATAATGGAAGTGGGAGATGATTAATATAGAATTCATCACAGGGTTACCAAGGTCTCGCAGGCAACATGATTCTATTTGGATGATTGTCGATAGAATGACAAAATCCACACACGTTTTGTCGATGAAAACTACCAACTCAGCAGAAGATTATGCTAAGATTTATATTCAGGAGGTGGTAAGACTTCATCGATTTCCAATCTCCATTAGTTTAGATATAGGTGCACAATTTACTGCACAATTCTGGAAATCTTTCCAGAAAGGTTTAGGCTCAAAGGTGAACTTGAGCACTGCCTTTCATCCTCAAACTGACGGGCAAGCAGAGCACACTATTCAGACCTTAGTTCAAATGTCTTCTTTATCTTCCAAATGTTGTTTAGGACTTAAGTGCCATTTTGGCCAACTTATTATTCTTTAAGTTATTATTTGAAACTGTTTCATTGAGTTAAGTCTTCCGCTGAGTTATGTAAGCTAGGCCAAGGGTTCTCTTGCGGCCAAAAATGGTCTCCGAGTGCTAGTCCCACCCAGGGTGTAGGCTCGGGGCGTGACATCTCTTGAGCAGGAAATTAACCTCAGGTTATCTCACTTTTGTCAAAGGCAATCTTATTGCGAGGTCTAGTGCAGAAGCAAAATTTCGAGGGATGGCCAACGGCTTGTATGAGCTACTATGAATTACATATGTTCTGAAGGATCTTGGAATTTAATGTACAGGATCTATGAATTTATTCTATGATAACAAATCCACAATTCAAATAGCATAGAACCCTGTTCAACATGATCGGACTAAGTATGTTGAAATTGATCGACACTTCATTAAGGACAAGT
>NW_006242257.1:0-999 GCF_000226075.1 Solanum tuberosum
TCGAAGTTCTAAGAAGTCAAAATCAAAAAAGGAAGTAGATGCATCATCTAAAACCAAGGATGCAAAAACTTCAAAGAAAAGGGGTAGAAAGGTTGCCCCTCCTATATCTCGACCCACACTACCAACGGTATGTAATTATTTTGTAAATTGTTTTTTCCGATATCGATTTTTGAACTTTATGTATTCCCTGTTTTTATTTTGATTTTAGTTTGATACATTATTGATAAATAATTTTATATTCATTATATTGTTTGAAATCTGCACTTGGTACCCAGAAACAGTAATTTTGGTATATTTTTGTTGTTATATTATTGTTAATGTATCAGAAGTTAAGGTCAATTTATAAGATTGAATGCTATTATGATTTAGGTATCAAATATAGGTATTAAGTATAACTTTCTAATTTCTACACATATATCAGGTTTTTGGTCAAATTTTTGGGATGATATATGTATCTACACATTTCATTCAATTTATATTGTATCTTCTTCCTGTTTGCAGTGACAGGGGAACGTATTACTTACACATTTCATTTAATTTATATCGTATCTTATTCATGTTTGCAGTGACAACGGAACGTATGTAGCTGCATTTACTAAATTTCTGAGAGATGAAATCAAAATCTGATCGATCCCTTTTCGAAGTGACTATCTTCGCACAAGTTATGCGGCACTGTTATGGAAATATGGTACCGACAAGGCTAAGGCGGGATACGTTAGCGAGAATGATGATCGTACAAGGCCAAAGAGTGACTTCCTTCCATCAGCAGATGATGAAATAATTAATGTAGATTAGTATTTTATTTACTGACTGACAGTCAACTGTTGAAGTTTTGTTGTTTTGAAGATTAACTGTTTTGTAGTATTCCTCATCAGGTTAACATGATACTTCTAAGTAATACATACTTCTAAATTTGAAGAATGTTTATGTCCATAATTTTTTATGTTGGTTTTTAATTTTTATTTTTTTTACAGTTTAATACATTCTTACAGTTTAATA
>NW_006242258.1:0-139 GCF_000226075.1 Solanum tuberosum
TATGTTTTAACAACAAAACATAAAATAACAACGAAAACTAAAATAAATAAAATAAAAATAGAAAATTCTTTTGAAAGGATAGTTGCAGTCATAGATAATAATGATTATAGTTATAATGAGATTGACATAGAAGAAGATT
>NW_006242258.1:349-999 GCF_000226075.1 Solanum tuberosum
TAATGGAACAATGAAAATATTTAATATTAATAGATACAGGATGAGAAGAAAACTATATTACAAGAGAATTAGTGACGGAAGATGAAATAATAACTATTGAACAATCATGCCCGAACTACCAAAAGCATTAATGTATACCGAAGAAACTACAGAAAAGGAAATAATCATTGGAGGAGTACCAATAGTAATAAAATTTAAAATATATCAAGGAGATGAAAATATCACTTTAGCAATAAAAGGGCTAGAACGGGTAAAGCCATATAATCTAGAAGACAAACAGTTAACAATAAATTATGAAAATAAAAGAGTAATAATAAAAAGAACTTTAGTAGGATAAAAATATGAAAATATATATACTTGCAAAGATAATAATAGAGGGATATTACAACAGATATTATACACCGATGGTAGATACGTGAGCATAAGCTAATATATGTAAATACATTTTTTTACCAGAAGATAAATGGGAAAAATTAAAAACACCGATAGTAGTAACATGATTTAATAATGAAGGAAGCATGATCACATATAAGGCAAAAAATATAAAAATACAAATATGTGATAAAATATTAACTATAGAGGAAATATATAACTTTGAATTGACTACAAAAGATATGCTATTAGGAATGCCATTTTTAGAAAAATTATAC
>NW_006242259.1:0-999 GCF_000226075.1 Solanum tuberosum
GGTTCAAAATATATATATCTACAGAAATACAAAAAAATTACCTTATATATACCGTGTAATTTTTTGCCGAAGGGGTTCGGGTACCCCCTCGATACAACGTGGGTCCGCCCCTGAGCCGACCAGCATAAGAGAGAAACTTTGATGTCCATTAATAAAACCACAAAGTACCCATCGTTGTGGTAATAAATTGTAGGCTTAGAAGAAAAATTCCAATTCGCTGCTATGAATCGGTGAAGGAGATGCACCTACCACATATAGAATGATGGCCTGTTTCCACTTTAGAGTTTCCTCTACTATTTCTTTCTGTTGAATTTGAGCCACTTTTTCCCCTGCAATGATAATCTGTGTTACAAATTGCAGGTTCATCCCTCTCGCAGCCATTCTGCTACCAACAAATAGTCTGACCCAACTTTTTTCCTTCTCCTCGCCCACCAGTTGCTTCTTTCCAGAGTCATTTCCCCCCTAATTGCAAGGCCAAGACCTGTTACTAGAGCATCAGTTAACTCTGGCAACCTAGATGTACCACCAACTAGACTAGATAGACTCCCCTTAGGTGTTAACTTCTCATATATGGTATCCATCAGAGAGACGGAGATTGGGGTCAATGGAACAGTGTTACGGAAAACAGTGCTCACGCTAGCCTTAGTGACCTCCATACTCTTGCTTTCTGTTTATGGATCTCCTTGCTAGTAGTGGCTATAGCGTTCTCCCCCACCACTTGAGTGTTTGCGTCTCTCTGCAGCCGTCTTCTTGCCATCTCCGGCAAAGGAGTAGGATAGTAAACCCTATCGTGCGCTTGGAGAGCAAGAGAATTTGAATTTTCTTGCAAGAGTTGATTAATTTATGTCCATCTAGTGTTGAACTAGATAGATTTAATATTGTTTAGTTGTTGAGCTAAGTTCAAATAAACAATGTGGTTTAGTTGGTAGATTTAGTTGTTGGAATTAATTCAAAACTAGTTAAAGTTAATGTTGTTTAGTTGTTGAAATAAGTTCAAAT